>NC_058411.1:78235956-78288456 GCF_002201575.2 Neomonachus schauinslandi
CACTTCCCCGGGAGAAGCCCAGGGGAGGGACGAGCAAACCTACCTGCAGGCCGGATTCCCATGTGTTGCTGACCATCCAACACAAAGCTCCCCATGGGCTGACCCTCTGGACTATATGCCGCTCCTTGGCTCACTGAAGGATCAAGAAGAAAACCTGATTGTAGTCATTCGAGGACACAGAGGAGAAAGAAGAAAAGATATACCAAACAATCAGCAATTGTTGTCGCTGCAGCACTGAAATGTTCTAGCAACAACGTGGGGGGTGGCGCTTTCACACTGGGGGTGGGGTCTGTCTGTGCTGTTCTATGGAAACCGAGGGAAGGGGGCGAGTAGCTTTAAAAATGGTCTGGAGGAGAGACTGCCCCCGGCCAGTTAACAGGTGGGTCATCCTCTGCAGCCTTTGGTGCTTTCCTTATGCCTCGGTTAGGGGGAAGGAGGACAGGGAGCTTGGGACCAGCCAGAATATAAATACCGCAATGTGCAATTTAGTTAGAAAACTTGGTGATCCTGCCCTCTCTGGGGGCTTAAAAACAGATTTTCACATCAGACCCAAACACTTGGGATTCGAGCACAGTTTTGCAAGGTTAAACAGACCCCACGGAACATTTGCCTTTTTACTCGAACCAAGGAAAATGTAAACATGGTCAATAGACTCTTGCAATTGTTGTAAATTCTTCTCGAACAGGCCCCCTGGCCTCCAGGAGTGGAACAACATTTCGGTGTTAGTGGGAAAATTTTGCCGAAGGAAACGGATTTTCTTACATTCTTTAAAACTGAGGCCACAATTTAAATCTCCACGTTGGACACACTTGTTACTGACAACAGTCATCACCCCCAGGGAAAACAGTGTTTTCCCACAGACCTTATTGCAGGACAGCGAAATGCCTCAGTAAACTAAGGAAATCTCAGAGTGGGATGGGAGAGTTCATGGGCATGGCTCGAAAGCACCACACAATAACTGCCTCAGAGAAACTCAGACACACTGTGAGAAAACCCCACACGTATTTTAGTGGGATGGATGTGAAGCATTTCAAACAAAGTTAATAATCTTCTAATAAAAAATATGCTGTCGATGCAGCACGTCAGGCCCTAATAGAATATTATGAATAGTCAGAGCAAATGAATGGATACAATGAGTTTAACAGGGGATGCTCTACGAGTGAAAGCAACGTGAACACCAAGGAATTGTGGGTAACAAGAAAATGAGAGTGTGCTAATGATTGATGCAGACAAGCAATGAGTAATTCCAGAGCTCACAGTCAAACAAACTGCTTGTGGCACTAATACTCGTGCCCAATTACCAATTCAGAAGGAAAGTAAAAAGCAGTTTCAGGAGAGTCAGGGTGGGAAATCTCCAATTAGCACCAATTAGTGAAGTTGCTTCCTAGAATGGAATTCTGGGGACATTAAAAAAAAAAAAAAATCCTCCCAGGATGCCTGATGGAAGCATTTATTTACCAGGTGGTGAAACTCCTAGAGTATAACTTGATGAGGATTTGTGCCTATGGGACATGAATGGAGATACTAGTTGGAACTTGCCTGCTCGATTTGACTGGTCAATCATGGGCTGTACTATTCTTCTTCTGGCATTAATAAACCTGAAACAGAACAGAGAAGCCCAATCATCTAAGGCGGTTTCGGTGCCCCGGGAGCACTTTCGCACGAACGCTGAGGAGAATACAACATGGTCAAACATCTCCTGAAAATTCTCAATTCTTAAATCCAAAGGCAGTTTTCCCTTTCCAGGGTTCAAAAATAGTTGACTGGATCATCTCCATCACCTCCCAACCCACTCGAGGTTGACCTGTGACAAAGACTCAGGGAAGGTGGGGAGAGTTGGGGGGAGAAAAGGGTTCCCTGAGAAAACGTCTATTAATTTGCCATCGTGTTTCTGCTTCTTGAACAAGCTGGAATCTGGTTAAAGTTCACAGGCTGGAGGATTTTTTCCCCCCCTTTCCCTAAACTCCCCATCATAGGGAGATCTAGCTTCCCCTTTGCAGCTGGTCATAAATGGAGACCAGGCTCTGGCCCTGTGCTTTCACAAGGTATTGTTAGGTCAGCAAAGCCATCAATTAGGCTGTCTGAAGTTTTATCACCAACACAGCAGTAATAAGTGCTGGCCAGAAAGACTTCTGCTCTTCGGCAACTCCCGCAGTTTAAGCCTGTAAAGTTAGGGGTCATTTAGAGGTCAGTGCCAGCTGGGGGCGGCCTTTCCAGTCTAGGCTGGGACACTCAGGGCAGGGATAAGGTAACTGCCAACCATAAACCCAGCCACCTTTCAACCCACTAGAAAGACAGAGCCTCAGGTACACATGGTTGATATTAGAGCCCCAAAAACGTTCTCAAATCAGGTGGTGGCTGAATCACAGGAATGTAAGGAGCAGCAGTTACTTCGTCTAGAAGCCTGGATCTAATTTTGTGGGAAATCCAAAAATAAGTGCCTACTTCGTGTTACTTTAATGTTTAATAATGCCCATCAAATATTCATGTACAAACAGTAAGATGATAAGAAATCTCCTTTATTTCTCCAAATTTAATAAAAACAAAACCATTTTCTACCGTTTGCAAGTTACCCTTGTCCCTGTGCATTTCATGATGCGCATTGCCCGCACATTTGAGCTGATGTACAGGATTCACTTGGCTGTGCATTTTGGTGGGGGGGGGGGGTCACGGAGGGAGGGCAGGATGCCTAGAAGACAGCTAGCGGTTCTTTAAAAACATAAAAATATACCCACTTACAACATTTCCCAGTATTTCTAGTCTCAAATCTTAAGTGCAGGGAGACTTCATGATTAATGAGTCCGCATGGGGCCACAGGCAGGAACTGAAAACCCATTCTTTGAAATTAGCCAGAAAAATTCTAGTGTGTGTTGGCAGCTCTGCGTTCCTAAGGAGTTGAAGTCCCTTCCTAGGAGGACAGCAGCCCACACTTTGGTCGGGCCTCCTGGGAGCACTCTAGTGGGAATACAGTTAGGCCAAAGAATAAGAGCTGCAAGAGCCACCAAAGGTGTCTTTTGCATATGGTGTTTGTTTGCAAAACAATGAACTTCTTTCTTACTTAAGCAAGTATAGCTCAGTGGTCAAAAAATGCTACACCCCCTCAGGTTTGGGGGGGTGCAGTAGGGGGAGAAGTGACAGGCAGTGAGAGGTGAAAACAAAAGGAGAGTTGAAACTGCACATTTATTCCCGCCTGGCACGTAAGCATCACTGAGGACTATCTGACCAGATCACAAGGCGTTCCAGAAGCATGTCTCAAATCGGAAAAGGAATTTATCTACTCTTTCCCCACTGTTTTTACTGGGACCAAGGAGGACTGACCCGTGATTTGCACCCCCAGGAACGCTCTTTATCAGCTCAGGTTAAGACCAACTGGGAGGCTCAGGAGAGCCCGGAGAAACCTTTTCTCTCCTCCTTGAAGTTTCTAAGGGAGGACACACATGGCAGAGGTTTCACCTCTTTTTATGTGCTACTAATCCTAGTTTTGTTTTTTCCTATGGGCCAACTCTTTAGGTAAAACGAATTGCTATTTTTTCCCTTTTTAATTTCACCCTTTTACTCTTTCATTATTTACATCTGGAGGTTGTTCCCTTATTTATGTCTTTCTCTCCAGTTCCCCCAAACACTCCCTTCCTCGCAGAGCTGCAAGGCATCATGGCTCTTAGTTCGCAGCAGGAGAACTCCACACTGTCTTCAAACAAATAATTACGGGGAAGGTTAGAGGTTCACTCAAAGGTCATTTCTTTGGATACTCGTCAGAATGTTTACATTAGTAAAAACAGGGGTCCGCTCAAAAGGTTGTTCAATGGGGGACACACAACAATGCAGGACATTAAAAAAGCATTCTGTGTGCTAGCAGGTCTTTATAGAAGCGCTGAACTTGGAAATGCCACTCCAGTCTTACATTTTCGACTAGTTACCATAGCATGGCCTGGATGTTCACTAGCAGTTATGGCGATGGCCTTTCCGTGCCCAGTTCTACTAAACAAATATGCATAGAAGCCTCTGAAGGTTTTCAACTAGATCCTTTTACAAAGGGTTCGGGGAGAGTCTGCACTTTTGACGTGGGTTCCATTCAGCGTCTCTGAATTTTTGTTCTCAAACAATGTTTTTGATCCATAGGGCTGTATCTTGCCAGATTCATAATTCTACCATATTCTTTCAAATCACACAGAATTTTTAAAACATATGGGCCCCAATTTTTCAGAAATCTCTTAACTTACAAACTCCTGCCAATTGTCAATGCCCCTGATCTTGGGATATCTTTTGTAAATACCATAGATGTTGTTATAAAAATGAACAATTAATGAGTTGACTGTGAGTTAACACTAAAAAAAATGAGATTACCCCACCGTACTGATGATCCACAGGCCTCTCTTGGAAAACATATCAATGTATATAAAATGGAGCCATTTAATTATAGATCTTAAAAAAAATCAAAGTAGGAGTAACTTTTATTTCTTTAGTATTACTAAGATAAAATTTCCAAATGCAGTCTTTCCCCAAATTACATGACATGAAATTTTTTCCACTTCCTCTGATCTATATTTTAAAATGACCTTATTCAGTGCTCAAGCAGTAAACAGAATATCAAGTTTTGATTCTACTTAAAATTTGAAGAGTCTAAGTTGAAAAATCAACCGATCTTCCATCTTTCAAGGTCCAAGCTCCATTCATATGGAAAAATGCAACTCACTGGTTCAAAGACAAAAGACTTGTCTTAAAAAGACTCAAAAGGTTTTTTGGATATTAAATGGGTCTTACAAAATAACATTTTGATGAGTTAAGTGTAAATGAATCAGACACATATGGATTAAGTTATCCTTGAATTTCACACGGGTTTAAAAAATAAGGGGAAAAGAGGGTCTTGGCAAAAACATTTTGGACTTTGCCAAACCCAAAACATTTGAAAAATTGCTGAAGGCATCCAACTAACCAAAATGCAGCAAGCTGCACCCAACTTTAATGAAAACCCCCACAAGTTATTTCCAATTCAAAGACTGTTAAGTTTTTCATCTGTATCTGATATTAAAAATTTTTCTAAGTTTTAATGTCATCCCCAAACTGATTTTGAAGTTGAGGATATATAATATACTTCTTTATTGGTATAAACAATTTAACCTGAAATTACAAAGTCTTTTAGAAATTAAATAGCTCTTAAAAACATCCTGAGATTTGTAAAACTTGTGTGTAAAATGTGCCATATATGATAAATGCCATAAATAAAATGTGCTAGTAAGCTTAGTGCCTTATCCAGATTTCACTTAGCAAAAATTTTCATTAGCCTCATTGTGACTTTTTTTAAGGGCTACAGATAATTCCATTAGTGACTCCTTAGGGAATGAGTACCCTAAAGTGCACTAGTTCCATTGATTTGTATTGAACACAAAGTTAGTATCCAGGCTCACACAAAGACTCTGGAGAGTATCTACTAAGACTATCTACTTTCTCACTAAATTTTACAAAAATAGAAAATGCATTAGTATGTGCGATTCTTAAAAATTATATACTGACTGTTAGCTTAAAAATAACTCAATTATAGAAATAAATTCAATGACTTTCCAAGAATCATGAGGCCTTTCCGAGTCAACTTAGAGATGAAAAAAAGAATACATTAAAAAGAATAAACCCAAGGGAGCAAAACATCATTGAAATCCCACCCTGCTGTCTTGCTGGAGAGACAGCTCCTGGAGACCTCCCCACCCCCAAACCCCACCTCAGGCCCCCCAACAGAAAAGCCAAACTTTTCAGCTTTGCATATTTTTCTGCCACTGAAATCTGACCATCGTGGTTTTTCTTTGAAAGGTTTTTCACTCCAAAGCATATTTCAGATTGATAGAAGTAGGCTTAGGTGTCATTCCTGCTTGTTGGTTGATTTCTTTTCTTTTCTCTCTCCCCCTCCCCCCCCCCCCCCCCCCCCCCCTTTAATTGACTGATAAATCCCTTCTTTCTGGTTCACTAACTTCATGCCACACCTGGTAACAAACTTCTTTAGGCAGCATTCCTTTTGTTAGAAAGTACAGGCCTCTGTGGAGTCACCTGGAAGGCCGCCAGCCCTGAACGCTCTGAGGAGGAACTAGGAATCCCTGCATGGAAGCTTTTCCATGGATTGGTCCGGTCCAGGAAGGGGGTTGAACTGTTGAAGAGGGATCAGATTAACTTGGAAGAGGTGTTAGAGGCCGCTTGGTGACTGGGGACCTGTTGAAAAATGAAAAAGTTCTGCTTCTCCACTTTCCCCAGCCGTGGGACTCCTCAGTGAGGGTGCCCATTCATGAAGCTTGCTACTGGTTGGCCTCGGAAACAAGGAAACCTCAACCCTGACAAATCAGTTCGCAGGCTTCTTCACTGTTTCTCTTAGTTCACACACACAAGAAGCAAGTTTTTTTTTCTCTGTGCCGCGGTTATGGCTAAGAGTGGGATTTTCTCAGTAAGATACATAAAAATGGTTCAGTCGGTGAACTAAGCAGGTTTAATGTCTTTGAACATGTACTCAGGCCCGTGAATGATGGGGTCATGTTGCCAATGTTAAGTTTTTCATTGATGGCCACACAAGGAGTCTTTTCTCACAGACAACTGTGAGCAAAGTAAGGTAAATGAAGGAGATTCATGGGCTGCTCAGAAACACAGTCACAGTTCATAATTTCCCTGAGCTACAGATTAATTTATAATTTGAGAGATACTAGACTTACCTACAACTCCAAAAACACATGAACTAATTACTCATAAATTTGTAATATGAACACATGCTACTAATCTGGAATCACAAACATTTTGTAGCTTTATGAATATGCCCCAAGTAGTGAAAGGCTCACACCGAACACATGAAAGGCTCTGGATGAAATTATAAAGTAGCTAATAATTTAATGACCTTCTACTATATTTTTTTCAATATTCTTTTATCTAATTCTCCCCTAGAGTAACAAGGGCTTACATAGGTTTTTTACTAAAATACCCTACCTTGGGCAAACCCTTCACAAGTATTGTTCCATATTCCAGACTTCTCCATAGAACAAAGTGATGGAGAGCATGGGCTCATATTCTCTGCCCTTTACTTGCTGTGTGACCTTGGGCAAGTCTACTTAAACTTCCAGGCCTCAGTTTCTTTCCTGACTATAATAGGGCAGTGGTTGAACGCAGATTTTTTTTTTTTTTTTTTGAGCCCAGATTGTTTTGAGGATTAAGGGAGATGTCATATGTAAAATCCTTGGCATAGCACCTGACACATAGTAACAGCTCATTAAATGTTAGCTTACACTCAAAATGCACCTATCTAAAGTCCCCTCCTAAAGAGCTCTGTTCTCTCAAAGGTAATAATTAAGACTAGCTGGGTGACTATAAAGCAAATCCATGCTGGTCTGAACAGAGGGTGATAATGTGTTTTACCCTTACAAGTAGCACGTGTCCATGTGGTAGGGTCCAAGACCACAGCTAATGTAAATGTATAATGCCATGGGGGGGGGGGGATTTTAGACACTGGAGTAGGCACCTGGTAAGGCACAGGGTAGTGGGACAAGCTATTTTGGAATCACACTCTCCAAAATGGTTCTTGACACCCCTGCAGGTCTAAGTGTGTTCCACAGACCAGTCACATCAATATCACCTGGAGTTTGTTAGAACTGTAGAAATCTAGTAGTCCCCAGCCTGGCACTACTGAATCTGACTCAGTACTTTAAAGATCTCCAGGTGATCTATGCACATTTAAGTTTGAGAAGTCGGGCTCTAGATCACATACCACAGAAATGATCGAGTGCTCTTCCGAAGAACAGAAACTTGCAAAGATCGTTTTAAGCATGAAACTTAGCTATGAAAATGCACGTATTATTCTCTTAAATTACCTGAGACCTAAACAGTCGTTTGTTGCTCAAGGCAAGTGATAAAAAAACTTATAATAATTTAATTCATTTTTACTCCATCTGTACTTCCTAAAGGAAAATTTTGGCCAATAACATGTTTTTGTGGAAACTGTCCTTCAGGGATGGATAGGAAGAAGATGGTAGAGTTTTCTTTCCTCTTCTTTTTTTTTTTTTACATTTATTTCTTTAGTGTTTGAGATTTGTTTTTGTTTGTTTGTTTGTTTTAGAGAGAGCACGTATGAGCATGTGTGGGTTTGGCATGAGAGGGAGAGAGGGAGGGAGAGAATCTTAAGCAGGCTCCACACCCAACATGGAGCCACACTCAGTCGGACACTTAACTGACTAAGCCACCCAGGTCCCCCTACTGTTTGAGTTTTAATAATAAGCATAATTATTTTTATAATTAAAAAAAAATTTTAAAGGTGATCTGGAGAATTTGGCATCTTATCTGATGAAAGTTTCTATGGCCAATAGTAGAGACTGTTCAACAAAAGTATTTGGGAAATTTTCTTTAAGATAGGAAATTATCTTGTATTTCCTTTATAATACCAAGCAACAATAAACACTCTTCTGTGAGTATAATCAGACCTGATAGCATGTAACAAAACATCCCAGCAGGTTATGATTTTGAAGGACTGTTACTCTTACAGAATGCCATCAGATTATACATATGTGGCTATTTATCAGGTACTATAAAAGTGATCCTTCAAAGCTACTTGAAAGCAAGGGAGGGGAAAACATGTACACTTCCTTAGCTATTCATATCTAGGATCTATCCTCTTAAAGATAAAATACTAAGTCAATAGACATAAGTTGTAGTATATTACCTCATCTTGTACATGATTTATGGCAGATGGAAATCAACAAGAAACTGAATTACTTTGGAAATTTTACTACTGACATTAAAATTCCAGATCTGTATAGCGACACACCTTACGAGGCTTCTGAAAACAACTTTTTGCAGACACAGAACATCTACAGCTTCATTCAATTCTATCAGCATAAAAAGCAGGAGTCATCATTTTCAAATTACCAATTACCCATTACCTGTTCATCTACCTAAACACGAAAGCCTGACTGGGCTTTGAAAAGTCAACCAGTCACTTCATATCAGTTATATACACTTAAGCCAATTCTCATTATGTTCCTAACCATTTACTGATTCACTCTAAGAGGAGAAGATCTCAACAAATCTAGGATCTTTTTAGCCTTCATGATCACCTTTGATTGAAGTATTAATATCTTTATCCTACTTCTCAGTGGAAACTACCTAAGCATTAACTTGCCAGAAATGCACCAAGCTGTTTAGCAATTATGTATTAGATATGTTTGAGGAGATCAAGGTACACTCACATGCCCTCTGCTATGGATATCTCTCTGATTAGCTTGTCATCTGCTCAGAAGAAGATGTAGGCTGATTCTCCCATACAGTCTAGCAGGCCAGCTGTTAGCTGCCTGTCAAGCCCTCAAGTGGACAAGTAGTCCAGGAGCAAAAATGTCACTCCTTTGATCTGGCAAGGAGCAGCTGCTGATTTATAGAGTAGGACTTTGTTCTTCCGTTCTATTTTACTTTCTTTCCTAAGGCAGAACCACAAAATCCAGGAGAAAAAAAAAAAAAAGTGCCGTTCCCAGCAACATCAACAAGCTCTGACAACTGCAACAGGGTTTTTCTTGGCCCTAACAAAGCTCTCAGGCATCTCCTTTGACGCTCACCTTTCCCCCTCCGCTCCCCCCCCACCACCATTTTTTGCAATGCGGTAGTTATTGTTTAATTCAGCTTCTGTAAATGGAATGGACTGTGGCCAGCAAGCCTGGGGCATAAACACACCTGTATGAAAGAAGCCTTATTGTAGCAACCATCTACAAGCAACTTCGCATGAACCACACGTTCCTGAGTTCAGAAAGAATGCTCCATTTTTCCTGACAGCAAATTTTACCCTAAGTGAGTTTCTATTTTTGGAGCCACCAACCTGTGATGACCACATTTGAACTGTTTCGTCTCTAATAGCATTGCACTCTTTAACTCAAAGAGGAAAAAAGGATTAGATTTTTTTTTTTAAATCTGTGAGCAAATATATCCATCAAAAATGTTTATCCCCTGTCAATAATATCATTAAAAGCTGAATTAAACATCCAGAAAGCTTTTAGCAAATGCAATATCAAAGATTCCATAATGTTGATTTCATTACCACTGATTTATACTGACACAGACTTCCTGAGTAACATATAAGGGAAAAAACCAACAACAAAATCTACATAAGCCATATGCGTTTGTCTTGCTAAGAATTAAGCTGGTTTCATACATATGATCCTATTCTTAATGGATAAATCTGTCAGGTCAGAGATGCCCTGTCAACCAAGTGGAACATGAAACAATGTGGCCTTGAGATAAACTGTGAGACATCATCAACCATATTTATAGATGTATAAGTATGTGTGTGCGTGCACACATATATTCACGTACACGCACCCACATGCAAGTGACGATACACTTTGCCAGAGATTAACACCTGGGTAGGTTTTCTGTGCTACTCTGGAGGAAAGGGTGATAAAGATATATATATGAGAAAGAGTTATGAACTCTAGGATATTTAGCCACATAGGTCACATAGGTCAAAGACAGGAATGTTGTGGGTGGGAATGCTGAAAACAAAGGAGAAAAGAACAGTTGCTAAAAAAAATCCTTGCTTCTACTTTGGTTGTGCCACACTCTAGTGTTTGCTCTCTTCTCCCCCTCTCTCACTTTCCAGGGGGAATAGAGATTTTTCTCAACCTCATTTCTTGCTTTGTCCTATGTTGCCCTTTGGTCAGGCAAAAGTTACTAAGCACCCACCTCCTCGATGTTGACAGAATTGTACTGGTAGATGCTTTCGGTGTGTGTGTGTGTTCGTGTGTATCCCAGTAAGACACTGGGTTCCAAAGCGGGGACAATAGCGGGTAGGAAGGGAAAGCAAGGTATAGAGAAGCAGAGATCATGTAAGGCCTATTTTCATTCTTTTTCTATCCTATAAAAATTGGAATGAATTTTTTTTTAAGGTCCACAGCAATCTGTACATGTGTCACGTAAAAATCTTCTACATTCTATACTTAACAAAACACCAGTTTAATGGTAAAATACGACAAGGTTGTATGTAATAAGAAATTACATGTAATACATAAATATATAATTATGTGGCCCTCTCTCTATATATATTTAAAATTTTGAAAATGCAGTTCATACCTTTAAAGATTTTTACTCTTCACACCCACAGAAACTAACTGAAAAGCACAATTTGATAATACCTCATAATTGCAAATCAACACTGTCCACACTCGGTAAGTTAGTGTGAGAGGGTCAATTTTAAAAGTCAGATGGAGGTTAATCACTGAATTCGTGGAGGAGGAAAGCTGAACCAGATGAAAAGAGCAGAGAACACTGGAGAGGAAGGAAATAAGGAAATGGCATGCACTTTCTAGAAACTAAGGCAGATGAGGGCCCATTTTGTGCAAGGGGATTAAATCCACACTGGCTCCTGGTTTTGGAAAAGTTGACTACAGTTAACAGACAAGCTGGTGGAAGTTCTTTCTCCCCACTGCCCCCAATTTTATTGAGATATAATTGACCTGTATCACTGTGTAAGTTTCAGGTATAATGTGTTGGTTTGATAACCATATATATCACAAAAGGATGACCACTGGGGCATTCGCTGACACCTCCATCGTGTCAGGTAATTACCATTTCTCTTTTGTGGTGAGAACATTTAAGGTCTACTTTCTCAGCAACATTCAAGTACACAGTACAGTATTGCTGACCATAGCCACCATGCTGTGCATCAGATCTCCAGAACTTATTCATCTTCCAACTAGAAGTCATACCCTTTGACCAACACCTGCCCATTTCTCCCACACTAGTGAACATTCTCGAGTGACCAACTGAATCCCTGAAATTCCTTAATAGTGGAATGATAACACAAAATATAGTGCTTGAGGAGTTATGCTGATGAGAAGGTAGAAGCTGAGAAGGTAGAAAGGTCTAATCCAAGCAGGAGAGGGAGATAAAGTGAACGCAGATTAAGGTGGTAGAGGTGAAAAGGAAGTAGGGCAGGTTGCGTGGAGGGCTGCTGAGGAATTCAGCAAAGAAGAAATACAAGTAGGAAAGATATTAAGAGCATAAACCCGAGAATGTATCTTTGGTATGGTATGCTGTGCAGTTGATGAAAATTGCAAATTTAGAAGGAATGCCTATTTGTTTTGGTGAGGAGAGGCAAACTCAACCTTCCAAATGTTACCTCTGAGTGGACAGTGGGACTCTCAGGCTGAGAAGCTATGCAGGACACTCAAGACAAAGGACAAAAGAAGAGTGAAGGGTGGAAAGAAACAATTTTACTTCAAAACCCTCTCGTTTCTTCAAAACTCCAAAACTATGTGAGTATTCCAGAGCTGTGTCAACAAGTATAATAAATGGCCTGGCTGCCTCCAAAAACTACTTCCTTTTCATATATCCTCCAGATTTTACAAAGTCTATCTAATAATGGGCTGGCCAAGTCAATTGTCAGTAAGAACCGCTGTGGCCGGGGCCTTCTTTCTATGGGGTCTAGTTTGCTTTGCCTTGTACTCCTGAGATAATCTGTGTGACCAGATGTAGAGACCAATGGTAATAACACACTGGCCACCCTGTGGGCACAAGTTGTGTTCCACTCCATACTTAACAAGGGTAAGCTTAAGTGATAGAATTTACGAGAGCATTTTGAAAACCGGATATAAGAAAATACACATAGGACACTGTATGTTTTTAAGCAATAGCGTAAGACAATCAAGGTTAGGCTTCCTCTAGGTAGTGACAACTAATTTAGAAGAGAATTGATGGGACAAAGTGTTACATTTAAAAGGGACTCCATTAAGTGTGATGGCTTCCAAATTGTGTCCTCCTCTCAAACCATATTTTTCTTTTTAAATGGCCTTTTAAGGTGAAAAATACAGCACTTCACCCAAAATGGTGTGGAAACAAATGGTTCTCAAGTCCCTATTCTTCATCTGAGGCCAAACCACCCCAACGCCAGCAATCTAAAGCCACTTGGTGTTTGGAGGGAAGGTGCTATGCATGTGAATGTGCCCGTGGCTCTTTCATTTGTCTGTAGGGCTCCTTTTTCTAAAGCAGCAGGGGAAACTTCAGAAGACCAGCTTGTCATGCCAGAAGTGTTTGGATGGGCCAGGCTCTTATCCTTCTTTCAGTTCTCCTGCTGGTTTAAAAGAAAGGATGTGGCAGAAGAAGACACATGCAGAAGGTGGCAACATTCTTAGGGCCCTTTATCAATACCACTGCTTTCTTTAAATTGTAGCTTGGTCTCTTGTTTGAGAGGCTGAGATTTTAGCACTTTTAAAGGGAACCATAAGTGAGAAATCTCCTAGGTGTTAAGCTTTGGAGTGGCTTCAACCCAAAATACGAAAAAATGAGATTAAAACACAGAAAGTCAAGTAATATTAAGAGAGATCCAACAAACAAAATATCATAAATATGCATATATGTTTCAGTCTTTCTGTTTAAAGCAAATGCTATTTAACCAGTTTATGTCGGCATCTAGTAGAGGTGCCAAAGGAATAAAAAAATCAAAAATCTGAACAAATTTAAAGTCATTTAAAATAAGCTATAATTCTAACGGCTATATATTTAACAATAATGTTTAAAAATTAATAAAACATATCCCATTGTGTCAAGAAGCAAAAAAAAAATATGTATTTATGAACATGCGACTTAATGTTCTCATGTTTATGATGTTCAAACATCAAAGACCAAATTCCAAATAAAATTTCCTAGCTGCTTTTCTTAATAGCCAATTAAACACCTTGACTTGACAGCCAGGTAGCATTCTCTATCTTCTCCAGAGATGTTGTATGCAGTCTTCCCAATGTGACGGTATTATTACCCACAAAATTTTTAGCATCATCCCGTAATCATAAAAGACATAAAATATATCTTTATAAACCACAAGAGACTCAGCAAACCAGCAGTTATGCCACATCCGCTTTAGTCCTTAAATATTTTAGCTTTAGAGGGTTAGTTAGTGGATTTCCCCCTGCCCTGATTTGCAGAGAAATAAAGACATCAACCTTTGATTCTGACATTCCACACAAAGCTATAATCTCCAATAGACAAAGACACAAACACATTGTACTGCAATCTGAAGGAATTTTAGAGCATATTCATATTTCACATCTATCAGAATTTCCCCTAAAGTGGTTTAATTTAACTATTAGAAATAAAAATGATGGCATTTGAATGATCTCCATTTTCACAATAAAGATAAAGTAACATCATTGTCTATCCAAAAATAATTTAATTTAGAAATTGGTTTAAGTGCCACAGATGCTGACTTTGGAGTCAGGTAATGTACAAATAAACAAAAAGGCAAGTAATAAGTATAAAGTGGGGTGTCTGGCTGGCTCAGTCTGAAGAGCATGGGACTCTTGATCTTGGAGTCATGAATTTGAGCCCCACGTCAAGTGTAGAGATTACTTAAGATAAATAAATAAACTTTAAAAAATAAGTATAAAGTTAATATGCCAACTAACCAGGAACACACTACCCCTTCTGTCTGGGCTGGCATTTCTCCCATGGCCATCTGGTCAACACACACTCCAAAATTCTCTTCAGAGAACATCTCTTTGAGGTAACTTCCCTGATTCCAGTCTGAGTAAGAAGCACTTCCTCAGTCGGTAGCACCTATCTAATATGCGCATCATAGCATTTATTCAATACCATAATCACAAACTTACTTGTCCAGCTTCCCACCAGATAGCCTCAGAGAGCAGGGACCACATCTCAATTCTATATTATTGAGTCAAGAATATAGTACATCCTCAATAAAATGTTTGGTGAACAAATAACTGAGTGTATGAAAATAGGGTTCCTCCACCTTGGAAATAATGCAGAACTGAGAATGTAAGAGCTTGTAGGAATTTTCTTATCCTCATTTTGCAAGGGGCATAGATAGCTGAATCCCTGAGGAGCTAGGATGGGAAAGAACTCTGGCTTCCTGGCTCTGATCTGGTTATCTTTGCATTCAGAAAGAACTAAAGATACAGACTAGAGGCATTAGTTTAAAGGTGTGAATCCATCTGGGCACTAGAGAGGCCAGTCATATCTTCCATGGAGGGTAAAGGAAGAGAAGGACTTGATTTGGCAGAAAGTGAGTATCAGACTTTTCTAGGCTGGGGAACAGATGATATAGTTATACTGGAGCATGATAAGTCTGGTTGACTTGAGAAGAGAGACTAGGCTAAGAGTAATGGGAACTGAGGTCAATGAACTTTTATGGGGTGTGTGTGTATGTGTTGGGACAGGAATAGTGAGTAGGAAATGAAGGAGAAAGATTTGTGAGATTCAGAAAGTAAAGGACAATAGAAAACTTTCTTAAAATAGATTCTTTTTCATTATATTTTTCTAAGGAAGTTTTCCCCAAATTGTGCTCTGAGGGATGTTAGCATCAGTAAGTGTTTCTCCAAAATAGGGGTGGTAGGGCAAATAAATGTAGGGAACAACACTAAGGGGCACAAAATGAATGCTTGGTGTTGCTGCTATGGTTATGCCACAGACTTTAATAGGCTTAAATATATTCTAAGTCTGTAAGAAGGAATGATGATACAAATCAATTTCTAACTTTATTAAGATTTTAGGGGCACTAGGGTTCCAAGGATTTGAAAAAATGAAGATTCTGGTTTTTAACCAAAGTTGTATTTTGAAACAATTCATCAACAATTTATCAAACAATCTATTAAATAGGATTTGTCAATTACCCTATTAAAGGACTTCCATGGTCATATTTTCCCAAGTCAGACTCTAGAGACGGAGAACCATTTCTTGGGTTCTTCTTTTGTATCTTAACTGTTCACAATCCCACCTCCAAAATTACAAAGTCTGACTACTCCATAGGACTTTGGCCCCCAGAATATTGAAAATGGGGTTCAGAAATGGGGCTGGAAAACGTTCTTTAGAACTTTTCTATCTCAAAGACATCTTAATCATTAGACAATTTTAGGCTGGGCTGTTTTCTCTAACCTTTCCCGTTTCCTATTTTCCTCATATTTTCTCAATGACCTATTACAAAAACAACAGCTATTATTTAGTATTTGGCTATAGATGGCTAAAATTTCTGCTTCAGAATGATTCTTAGACACTGAAGATGACTCTCAAGCCTAAGATCATTTTCCTTTCAGCAATCCCATCCGCATCTTTCATTAATCAGAAGGGGGACTGACTGGGCTGTGGCCACCTGACGTTAGCATGCCAGCTACAAGTGCGGGATATTTACGTGTACGAAGGGTGGGAGATGGGGCGGAGAGAAACAGAGACTGGAGGAGGTGGTGGGGGGCGGGAAGAAAGGAGAAGGCCACAGGGAAAGGGAAGCACTGCTTTGGTTAAAGTACATGGACAGACATCAAATGCCCCTCCCTCCCCTCCCTCCACCGACGCTACGCTCTTGTTTACAGAGCGTCGTACAAGTACAAAATCAGCTTTTACTTAGAACTGTGTTAAACATCACCTGCCTGCCCTCTGAACCTTGCTGTCCTGGGATGAGGTCAGCCCGGCGAAGGGCTCCAGTTCCAGAAGCAATCCTGTCATTCAGGCTAACAGCAGTGATTCACTCACAGGAGGCAAAAATGACTCAATTGTTGGGCTTTATTGACTCCAGGGAGCACAGCTACTCTATCATTACCATGGAGTGCAAACACCCTGAGAGCTCTGTTTTGGTCCACTTAAAATTACTATTTGCTGTGAAGGATTGGCAAAGCAATTCTTAAAATGATGGGGGTGAACGTCAGGCGAGCGCCATTATGGGCTTTTCCTTCCGTTTAAGCAGAAGGAAGCAGCAGAGGACTTGTTCGGAGCCTGACCCACTTATTTAACCTTTTGTTCACTTTGCTGTATTAACATATATTAACTGGCAATATAAGCCCCAGGGGGGATAAGAGCCTCATGACCAAATTATGCTTCCATTTTCATGGGTAACCTCTCCTTGGGTGGAAATTAAACCCCAATATAAATACATTTTAGGTCCATACAGAACTGAGGAAGAATGCCAAAAAACAAACGGTGAACAACACTCCTACAAAGACCACAGCAACGATGGAGGGGTCGGGAAAATTATACACTCGAGGAACTATTTGAAAAACCAAATAAATTTAATTAAGTAAGTTACAAAATTATTTTCCCCGTCTCTTATCTACTCCCCTTGGTTAATATCCATGACATCCTGATGTTGCATAATTGCGCTTATGGAATACTGCAGCTCAGAGCCATAATTGAGCTGCCTTTGCACAAAGGCAGCAAAAGTGGTTTCCCTACAGAGTTATCTTCTCAATTATTTATACTTGCAACACTTTCACATAATGGTAGTTTTAAAATCAAACAAACAAAGCAAACTGTACAATAAAGGAAGGAGACAAGAAGGTGCAGGGACCTTTTCCTTTCGTTTTTGAACACCAGAAGGGATAGGCAAGCCACATAAAGTCAACTGAATTTGGTTCCTCAAAGTCTCAGGGGCCTTGCGACCAGACAACATCAAAGCCTCTGAGATTGCCACCTTGGTGAGGGATTAAACAAGCTCTGCCTACCTGCCTTGCTTTTAATCTGTCATATCCACATAGATAAAGGAACACAAACTTTAGTTTTTTTTTCCTTTTACAACTTTGTCTTTGAAAATTCGTACCAAGAAGACTTGACCCCCACCCTCTACTCCTGGGGGGGAAAAAGGTGCTAAAGTGTCAAAATGATGTCAGTGTAAACAGAAAATGGCCCCCAGGCCACCGGGAGGGCCTTGCTAGTTTTTATGATGTTTGTTTCCACTGTCCATACCTCAAAAGCCCAAACACAGAAGGGAAAAAGCTACTTTGTGGTTTATGTTACAGAGGGATACACAAAATAAGACACACTGTATGTTTTAACCTGAAGGTAAAATTTAATGTTATTTCTAATATTTAATTTTGGAATCCCTTTGAAATGAACTGTCTACATCAAGCTCTGACTGACTGACTTTGTTCCTCACACCTAGCTCGATAGCCTGGTCAGAGCAGATGCTCAATAAAAACGTTAGCTAGGTTATTTTTCCAAGTTAATCCATAGGTGTGGTTGAGGAGCTTGTATTTTAAGAAATTAAAAGTGAACATATACTTTGGATCTGCATAAAACCTATATTTTGTTCAAGACTCTCCATTAAACAAGCATAGGTTTCAGCCTTCAGGAGGTGGTTACCATCTTGAAGAGTTATTCCTCATCAAATAATGGCCACTCGTGTATCTGTGACTGAAGATATTCATTAACAATGCCAGTGAAACACAGTTTTAATACCACCTACTAGCCATTTCCAAAGAGCAAAATGTTAAAGCAACTATTTCCTTAAAGTCCTGCAGGGAAAGATTATAAAGGCAAAGCAAATGTGTAATAATTTTAAAAACCTCGAAGTTTGTCTCTTGCAATATGCCTGCATGCACATACACTGAATGCACACACACAGACTCATTTTTCATTAAGGGTACCCTGGGACTTTAAATCTCTCTTGACTTGACACTCAGTTTAAAAACAAAAAACGAAAAACGAAAAAACCTTAAGGAGATTTGTTTTTTCTTTTTGCAAGCACACAGGAAGGGTCCGAAGGAAGAAAACAAATACGCCATACTCAGAGGAAATCAGACCATGACCCATAACCCACCTGAGGGCAGGCTGTGGGTGGGATCGTCAGAGTTGGGCCTGAGTTGGGATCCACCATATTGTTTTGCTTCGCCCCAGGAATCAAATGAACTGGACATTGCACTGTGGCCACTGGCTGCTTAACGCTCTTCTTAGCCCTGGAGAGCTAGGGTTGAGCTGTATTTTGTTGGCTACTTCCTTTCTTCTAGCTATTCTCACCTCCAGGGCCAAAGCACTTGGTGGTGTCGTGGGAGCTGAGGGATTGTGACCCAATTCTACTTATTGATCTAAAACTATACCCCACTAAAAAAATTAAGATAAAAAAATAAGGGGCGCCTGAGTGGCTCAGTCGTTAAGCGTCTGCCTTCGGCTCGGGTCATGATCCCAGGGTCCTGGGACCGAGCCCACATCGGGCTCCATGCTCAGTGGGGAGCCTGCTTCTCCCTCTCCCACTCCCCCACTTGTGTTCCCTCTCTCTTTCTCTCTCTCTCTCAAATGGGTAAATAAAATCTTTAAAAAAATTTTTTAAAACATTTTTTTTAAGTTTGAAAACAAAGTTATGAAAGAATTAAAAGAAAACCATGAAGACTTCATTTTTTAGTAACAATGGAGTAGGGAAATCTTTTCTAGGAAAAAAAAGGGGGGACTATAAAACAAAAAAAAATAGGTCATTTTAACTATATTAGTTTTTTTAATCGCATAAATTACATAAGTATTCAAAATGCACACGGTTAAATAGGGAAAAACATTTGCAACATATGACCCATAATGCTAATTTTTTTTTTTTAACATAAAATAACTGACAAATGACTAAGAAAACAAGATAATATATGGATGGGATGCCTGGCTGGCTCAGTTGGTGGAGCATGCTACTCTTCATCTCAGGGTTGTGAGTTTAAGCCCCATGTTGGGCATAGAGATTACTAAAAAAAAAAAAGGAGGAGAAAAGAAAATAGACAACACATGGGGCACCTGGGTGGCTCAGTCGTTGGGCGTCTGCCTTCGGCTCAGGCCATGATCCTGGAGTCCCGGGATTGAGTCCCACATCAGGCTCCCTGCTCGGTGGGAAGCCTGCTTCTCCCTCTCCCACTCCCCCTGCTTGTGTTCCCTCTCTCGCTGTGTCTCTCTCTGCCAAATAGATAAATAAAATCTTAAAAAAAAATAAAATAAAATAAAACTACACCCCATTACTTGGCCTCCCAGCAGCATTTGCCACCTTTAATATTGAAAATGATATTTCCAAGTGTGTACATGTGTGATAAAAGATAAAAGGTGATACCAGGAAAATGCAGATGATGGTAGAGTAAAAACACATCCTTGCTGCAGGCAAATATAAGTCTGAGTGAACTTTGATGTACTGCAAATATATCCTATGATGTGCATAACGTACTTTTCAAAGACATTGATACAATGACTGGTATGTAATTAATCTTTATGTGAGAGATTAGTTAAATGTTGAGGTCTCAAAGAGAGTTGGGTAGTTTTTGTACTTTGGAATATGGGCAAGTTCCGAAGGGAAAACTCAAGATTCTGTGAATGGGCTTCAGTTCATTTGAAAAGCACTCTTCTGGCAGTCAAAACCGATTTAAATGTCAGTAGATTATGGGTGGAAGTGAGTTGGTTTGGAGAGTAAAACCAAAAAGCTGGCTGGGGCTGAGAGGGTGTGACTCTCCCACCCTCTCAGTGAGGCTCCCACTGATGGGAACAAAAATGGCCATCAGTGGCTTGAGGGTAGTAATATTATAGGGCCCTCAATTCCCAAAAGTGACGGATTCATCAGAAACCTTAACCTCTATTTTTTTTTTTTTTTTGCAGCTTCCCTCAACCACAGCAACAGATCCTCTCTTAGTAGCCCAGCCAATTAACCAAGCATTTAAAAACCCGCAAATCTATATCAATGGCTTTGCAAGACAAAAAGAAAGATGTGTGAAGTAAACACTTAATCATTGTAAACTCTGTGATCCAGGATGTTCAGGAGCCAAATAAGTTGAAACAGGTTATGGTTGAAAAAATTAATTTGAAAAAATCGGAAGAAATGACATTTTTCACTCTCTTCCTGCAAGCATCCCATAGATTGGCTTTTACGTTGTAGTTCACAGAGACCTGTCCTTCAGTTTACCCTTGACTAGTGGCAAATCTGATAAGGGTTGGCACAAATATGCTGAGCCTGGTTTACAATTTGTTTTGCAACTTCCCTTCCCAGATAAACATAATCCAAGTACAACTTCTAAAAAAAAAAAAAAAAAAAGTGTTTACTTGTCCTGTGCTTACAGATTTTTTTCTTCTAAATGTTCCCTCAGGATGCTGGCGTGTAACCTAGAAAAGGCTTGGATTTCAGCTTCAGTCTCCAAGGTATTCTACTGTTCAGCCAGGTCGTGTGCTAGGAGGGAGGCTCTGTACCTTGCTGATTTAATTAACAGGATTCTTTTCATTATTATGGGGATTTAGTTTCTTCTTGCCTTTCAGTGTTTGGGAAACAGTGATTTATGTTTTATATTTTGAAGGAAAATTTATTGTTCTTTGACAGCTGAGGCTCAGTAAATTCCCAGCACTGAAGGGACCCCAGGGAGTGGTCACCGTTGCCCTGCCCTACCCACCTAAATGCTGTCATATCAAGGGCCCCCCTCCAGAAGTGAGAAGAGCCATCAGCTGTTCAATGCCCATCCCAATCCTCCTCCTCTGATAATTATACCAGCAGGGGTTGGCCCATTCCCATTTATGGGATTATTAGTATTAGTAGGTTGATCAGTAACTGTGAATCACTGATTCATTTAAGTGAAGCAAACAGTCCATGAATCTTTGGATTGGATTTCATCTCTTAGCTAAATGCAATGCACTGAATTAAGTGGTAGACGGTGCTATGCTTATTATGATGACCACGGCTAACCCCAAGATCAGGACAAATGTTCTAAATAGGAGTATGCCTAGGGGGGCAATACAAATGCATCTGAAGTTAGTGCTGCAGAAAATCTGGCAGAGACAGTCATCACAGCTCTCTTGGATTCCTGCTCTTCTAGGCTACACAGTCATCAAATTCTGACTTGGAGAAAGAGTGAAACTCGTAGCGAAAACTCTAGAAGACTCCTAGCAAATTCATATTTTAGGTGAAAAACTTCAGGCGTCAGTTAATTTCCCCTATAACCCAAATCTCCTTTCCTAAGAGGGCTTCACAATGCAACTTCATTCACATTACTGTAATGAACATTTATTGAGCTAGGCGCTAAACAGTGCATACATGTACCCTCTTATTTAATTCTCACAAAAACCTTAAGGAGCAAGTAATATTATCAAGATTCCCATTTTATGGTTGGAGAAACTGAGATTTAGCAAAGTCCAACCATATGCCTAAAGTCACAATGTTAGTAAGTGGCACAGGTGGGACCCAGGTCCAGGTCTTTCTGACTTGATGTGTTATACATGGATAGGTTATGTTCCCTTTCCAGTGTGTATATGCTGGCAGTGAAAAAAAGGAGTTAGAGGCTGAACGGTGTCTGCCCCCCCAAATTTATATGTTGAATTTCCAATTACCAGTACCTTAGAATATAACCACACTTGGAGACAACGTCTTTAAAGAGGTAAGTAAAAATGAAGCCATCAGGGTGGGTCCCTAGGCCAATATGACTGGCGTCCCTCTAAGAAGAGGAAGAGCCACCGGGGAGGCAGGCACACAGAGGAAAAACCATGTGAGGACACACAGAGAAGGCAGCCAGGGGCAAACCGAGGAGGCTTCTGAAGAATCCAAACCTGCCGACACCTTGATCTTGGACTGCCAGGCCCCACAGCTGTTAGAAAACAGATTTCTGTTGTTTCAGTCACCCAGTCTGTGGTATTTAGTTAGGGCAGTCCTAGCAGACTCATGTGGAAGAAAAGCAGAAACCAAACTTCTGATTTGGCAAGATGGCCACTTCTTCTCCATAATCACTGGAGACACCCTACCATTGGTGGTGCTGGCTCCTGTCCACCTCGCATACACACTATGACTAGCCCTTATGCTCTGTTAAAACAGCAAGGGAAAGTTGTAGAATGGCAAATGGGATGGCTAAGGCAAAGGGGACAGAGTTATGAGAAGAAAGCCGTTTTAGGTGAGAAAGGCAGTACTATTCAGTCAGAGAAGGGAAAAGGCAGAGGACTGGCGAAGTGGGTAGAGAGAGTTTGGGAGTTACCTAGAGGATCTGCCTGAACACAAGCCACACACACACACACACACACACACACACACAATTTGGAGCTAGGAAATTAGGAATAGCTGGGATTGCTTTAACTGTCTTCTCAGAGGGGCCTGCAGTTGAAAATGTCCTGGGAACCAGGGAACATCTTCAGAACAACCTAATCCCAAGCTTGCTTAGTACTGACAGATTCTTTATCTGGTATCTCCCCGTCAGGCAGGAAAATGGAGCCAGGTTGTGGACCCAACACATAAAATGGAGCCTTGGAAATTACTTGATTTCTAGACCAGGACTTGTCACTTACTAGATTCCTTCATTCACTAATAGGTTCTAAGGAAGAACAAAGGAAAAATCGAGAAGGTGCATATAATTTTATAGGGGTTAGCATTTTCCAAATCTTTAAAATCTAGGGAAATGAGTGTGGGAACGTAGACCAACTGGCGAAGACGAAATAAAATAAGCCATCACTCTGAAATGGATTCAACAGGTCCAAACTAATTTTCTCATTCATCAGTTCTGCAGGGTTATTTGAGAGTTATGCTTTCAAAATCTGAATTCTCTTTGTTTATCTAGCCTATCAGGATCCCCAAATTCAGAGCATAACTCTGTCCTAAAAATCCAGGCTTCTCCAATTTTCCCACAAAGAAAATCCTCAACAGATCTTTATCTTTAACCATACGCTAAGGAAACACCTGGACAAAATGTTAGCGACCAACACATCATCATACTGAATATAACTTAAAAAGTTTTGGGTCAGTGAAAGAAGAAAGCAAGAGAACACTTGAAGAAAACTAACACAATGGTGAGAGGTCTGTGCCATAGGCATAACTAGGATTTCCTGCAGGAGCTTCTCCTTGCCTGTCTCATCTCTACACCACCTGTAATGAATCCCGTTCCCATTATGTACATGGTGCATTTTCCCTTCAAACAGTCTCCTGGAGCTCCTATTTTACCTCCTTTCTTTTAGTAATAGTCTTTGATTATTTGCAGAAATTCTAGAAGATACAACTGTTAATCCCCTTGAACAAATATTTACCCAAAGGCTGCTGCCTACTGGCATCGTACTGAGGGCCTTTAGGAGGAAGCACACAAAAGAAGAACTTCTGGAGAGGCCACATTTGCCAAGTGAACAAGGCACTCGATTTGAGATTAATTTCATGCCCTATGGATCTCCTAATTTAATTGGAGAAATAAGACCTATACCTATCCATCAATCGGTTAGGTTTTATGTGATGATAGAAACAGCACAATTGAAAGGAATGAGAGTGGGCTTTAGAGACTTGGGTTTAAACCCTAGCTGTATCGCCTTCTGTGTGGTTTTGGACAAGTTCTTTAACCTTTCTGTGTCTTATCTTCAACTATAAATGAGAATAAATTGTACGACCTACTTCAAAGAGTTGCTCTGAGGATGAAATGTTAAGGCCAATTTATATTGGAAAGGCATCTGAGAATTAAAAGGGAAAATACTGAAATCATTATAAAATAAATTTCCAATGTTTGCAATCCTCCAAACACCACAAGGCATACCCAGATGAAGAAGATTCAGTCTTGCTCTCAGAAAGCTTGAGGTTTAGCAGTAAAGAGATAGCCATGCTCCAAGATGAAGGAGTCTCAATGGGAGGAGAATGCTCACAGGTATAGAGAGTATGGATATAATTGGGGTGAGAATGGAAGGAGGACAGGAGGCTTTGGGCTTCTCCTTCAAGGATTCTGATAAGTGGAAATGGGAAGGATAGAAGGAGGCAGAACATACCAGGTAGAGGTAACTACTAAGCAAATACACAGAGACCACAAGTACTTCTAGCTAATAAGCTTAGTATAAAAGATGCTAGATTGAAGTTGGAGATAAATTTAAATCCTAGTTTGCAATGGGTTAGCTATTTGACCTCTCTGATTCACTGTTTCTCATTTGTAGAATGGAGATAACACATACCTCATAAATTTATTGTAAATATTAAGTATTAACCACATAGCTGACATCTTTGAAATACAAAAATTTTTAATGTTTTTAATCTTTTTTTTTTAAATTTATTTTTGTAGTAATCTCTACACCCAACATGTGGCTTGAACTCATGACCCCAAGATCAAGTGTTGCATGCTCTTCTGACTGAGCCAGCCAGGCACCCCGATATTTTTTAAATCTCAGAGTAATTAGAAAAATTTCCAATATTACCAGAAGTCTAATTATTTTCTAGGTTACGTGTACAGTGGCCCAATCATACCACCTATTTCTAGTATCACTGAAACACTGGAGGATGAGCTTTAATGTTTGCATTATTAACTTGCACTTAGTCACTGTTTTATGTAGAATAAACCACCACTGGAAATGTCAGTGGATCAAAGTAAATGATAAGGGAGTTAACTTGAATTTTCAGTTATTTTGTTAGGTTTTATCTTTCAGGGCATTTTATTTGTCTCCCTACATTGGCATGGATAAACATAAATGCAATAGGTGGACCTTTGTTCAGAGTTGACAACTATTCTTTTAAATATTTAGGCATATAAGAAAAACATACTTATTCTATTCACAGTTCCTTGAAGTCAAGGACAATGGAAGCCAAAATATCTAGTGTTCGGAGCATGGGTATTGATGCTGAAATAAGAAGAAGTGGGGGTTGGAGATTAAAGTCGCAGAAACACTAAGCCATCTATACCTTTCTTCAAAAGCCACTTCTTTTAATTCTCAGAAGTCTTAGAAGGTGAGGGTGAGGATGATGCAGAACCCGCTTTGTTGACTAAAGCAGATCTGCTGAAGCTCCATTACCTGGAGTATGTGTGGGATGGTGGTTCTAGATATGCAGCAGAAATGTAAAAAGACCTCCATGCTGACTTTTGGCAGATGAAGCTCTCTTATTCCTCATTTTCACCACGTGAACAAAGTAGGAATACAATCTTGACCTAATTGATAAGGGATACATTCTCAGAAACTCCTGGGTTCTGCTGGTAAAATACTTAATAAATTACATGCTAATCAAGTCCTTCATTTAAAAAAAGAGAAAGTTCTGCAGAAGTCACTTGGAATCGTGGTGTTCTACATCTTTTACCTACAATGGAACTGACCGATCTGACAAAAACAATCGGAAGTTCAAAATAACCTATACTCAGAATTAACCTACACTCAGGGCTGGAGTGTAGCACAAGATCCTGTCTTCTATTGGTAAAAGCATGCTTCAAAGGTTTAGAAAAGTCAGGAAAAAAACTCCTGTTGTTCAGTTCCAACCCGGAAGAGCCAAATAAATCTAGTAAATTTTCTATTCATTAATCAAAAATGGTCTATAAAGTTCTCTAAGATGCAGCCCCTGCAGAATGGATTTTTAATGAGATGTCTGCCCTGGTATCACCAAGGTATCACCAAGAAAAGATGTCATGCGATGCCTGTGAAATACGGAGGATTGACTCAAAGAACTCTATGTAGCTCCATGAATTCTCTCAGTCACAGGGCCAAAAGAAGGAGCATGGAAAATGAAAAGAGAAATGATCAGTTCCAACAGAACATGAAGTGTAAACATACATTCTGCTCAAGAGATAGTCACCTGGCTTTCTTTAGAAGTCATTAACTAAACCCCAGACAGGGGTTTAGTTGTCCTGATGCTGTAGACTGTTTTCTGTGGTTTAGATCATTTCAAGGACTTGATCTTCACATCACTTTCAAAGGGGAAAAAACAACAACAACAACAAAACTCTTAGCCCCTTAACTTATGGAGTTCAAAGTTGCTTTGGCCTCGCTGTCTTTGTCTTTCTACTCTTGACCCACAGTGGGAAAGAATTTGGTTCACCCAAAGCGTGTCCCCACATTTTAGGTTGCTCCTATGGATCATATTTCAGCACCACTTAGCAATAACTCCAACCTTAAAACCGTGTGAAGACTAATAGACCAGTGACCTCCTAGCATGGCTGAAAAAAAACGAAATTTGAATGGTCCTGCCAAGCAGAATACAGCACTAAAACAGTAAAGAACAAAGACTCCAGTACTGATGGGAGAGCAGAGGGAAAAGCAGCGATACAGAGAAACCAAAGAAAGCAAAATGGAAATTAAAAACGGACTTCGTTTGTCCTGAAGAGTAAGGGCACATTTGTGGGAAATCCCACCCGCAAAGGTCAGGAAGGGAGAGATATTCTCAGAATATCCAAAGAGGCCCCATGGTCACTGATGTGGACTAAAATGGAAATGAACATTTTTGGCTGAGGAATAGCCTCTTCTTTGGGCAAAGCTGCCTCCATTATCTTCAAGAATTGCTGGAGCTCTTGCCACAGGATAATAGAGCATATGGAAGGGAATCAGGGGGTAAAAGAGAGACCCTTGGGTTCAGAGTCACCTCTTGAAGGTCTGGCCCTAGGCTGACACTTAAGAGTTCTGCAACGGTGAACAAGCCACCAAACCTCGAAGAGCCTGCATTGCCTCATTTGTAAAAAGGCAATAATAACTTGAACCTTGTTGACTTCACGGGGCTGATGTGAGAGTCAAACGGCACAGACACAAGTGTCTTGAAAACTGTAAAGGGCTATAAAATAGAAGGTGGTGTGGCAAAGAGGTATTTCATTAAGGGATCCAAAGCTTTTTTTCTTTTTCAACCTCTGTGTACATCATAACTCCTGTTATCCCTTCTTTTTTTTGAATGTCAAGTTTTACGGGAGTTCATTTAAAAGGGCAGAAACAAATGCCATACACCTAAAGGAACAGAGTTTACTTTTGTTTTCTTTTCTCTCATTAATATTCTGTATCAAATTGTGTCAACTCTCTTTGGGAACCTCGATTTTGCTCATCTTTGTAATGAATAAAGTATAACTTTCCAGGTAACGTTTTATAGTATTTAGAAGAAAGTCTCCTGAAATACATGCCCTTCCTGAATAAAATCTGAAATTATTAAAGTCCTCCAGAAATGAACAACAAGAAATCTTAGTATGTATTCTTCGGAGTTGTTGAGTCTCCTTACCAATAATGTGTCACAATTCTATCTGCAGCAATAGGTGGAAAAGATACTGCATATACGTGTACAGAAGGTGTTCAGTTGTTGGAAGGTAAAAAAGGTACTTGTAAGGTCAGCTGAATCAAGGCCCATATACAATAAATCAAGTATGAAGCAATCAAAGAATCAAAGTTTGCCAACAAGCTTCATGTTTTCAGATTCTGGCCCACTTTTCCTTATTCTTTCTGATGGTATCATCCTAGTTTAATGTTCTTTGGACATACATGATCATTCTGATAGGAAGACATGACTCAGTCAATGTGTAGATTTGATAACAGGCTTATAGAAAGCAGGCTTCCAACTGGCTAGTGTATGGCCACCGTACATCCTTCAGGAAAAGTCAAGCTCCCTCACTCCAAAGCCTGAACTCCAAACTGAATTAACACCTCTTAAAATGCATTAATACAGTACTAATCCTTCCTGAAACTGGTAGACCACCAACTAACTGAGATGACCGAGCAGCATCTTGGTATGGACCACGTGCTTGGGAAAGTAAGTGATAAAGAGAGAGAACATGAAGAGCAAAGAGAAGAAAAAACACACAAAATTGGGACCCGAGGTCTTTCTTCACTGAGTCCTCCCGTGAGCTTCCTCCGGCACATGAAAAAATCCTACCCGCAATTCCCTGCCATAAATGCTGGAAGCACTAGTTTTGTTCACCTTGACCCACTCAGAAGGAAAATATAAAATAGTCATTTTGAATGGCAAAAATAGCAAGCCAGGCCACGTAACCTCCCTCTGAACAGGCTTGGCTGAAACATCTGTGGGAAAAGGGGCTGCAGAGAATTCAGTGAGACCTAAGCGAAGCGAAAACCTTTCTATTCTCTTCAATTACTCAAAAATGGGAAAGAAGCATCATTTTCAAAAGAACAAATGCTACACAAGACATGCCCTTTAAATCCTTTTGAAGGTTCTGTGACCTGTGAAACTATCTGCAATATCAGCAGGAGAAAGCCCTTTCCAGAACAAATGCCCATGTTTTATGTGTACTGTATTTGCTAATCATTACTTCATAAGCAAGAGGAGATATACAGTGGGGCTATAAATAATGGCGGGAATGTAAAAGTGAATTGATCTGTCTGGCTATCTAGTAATACTCCTGGCACAAGACTAGTCTTGAATGGCTGCCAACTCCCACGGAGCCAGCCAGTGATTTGTCTGGGGGTCCTGCCCTGTCAGGCAGAAAACAGTCTTAAAGCTGAACTCCCACCACTGTGCGCATCGCCTCCATCATGGCCCTGAGCATTGCCTGCAGAGTCCCCTTTCACTGAATCTGTCCAAAACTCACTCTAAAAAACTGGCTGAAAAGAATGCGAAGAAGAAAACACAGAACCCAACCCAGTTGAAAAATTAATAAATGCCTGAAAAATCCAGGCTGGGGTTAGGAGAGGGAAAACATGAAAATATACATCTTCAGCCAACCCAAACTATAGAGGGGGTCAGTGAGAACTGGGGTGTGGTCCCAGAAGTTCGTGCAGTTAACTGCATATACTTGCCATAAACCTTACTCCATCCGGTGTACCAAACTCGACCGTGACTAGCTGTGGGCCTGGGGGTGCGGAGCCATCGGGACCTTCCTATGGAAGAAGCAAGCACTTTCTTGGTTCCAGACATGGCAGCAACAAGCCCAACGAATTGGATCAGCTCACCCTCAAAAGGGGGAGCCTCCCTGACAAAGACATGGGGGTGCTCAGGAGCAGCTCCGACAACCAGACTATTTCAAAAATCCCCTTCGCGAATGGAGACACAGTTACGGATTGATCACCTCCCTCAATTCCCGCCCAGGCTCCTGTCTTCGCTCCGCTCTCTGTCTGAAGAGGGCGAGTCTGATCTCAGGACTGGCGGCATAAACCACTTTTCCCTGTGTGGACACAGCGAGACAGCTCAGGCACTCACCCCGGGATGCCTTGCAGGGATGCAGTAATGCGCCTGTCTGGCGCTGTTTCTTGCATCCCTCAAGGCTGTCTCCAAGTTCTTTCTTTGTAAAGACCAGCCTGGCTCAAAAAAAAAAAAAAAAAAAAAAAAGTAAGGTTAAGAAAATGAAAAGGAAAAGAAAAAAGTAAAGAGAGAAGGGAAGAGAAAATTCCAGACAAAATGAAAAGGAAGCAAAAAAGGAGGAAAAAAAGAGAGAGAGAGAATCTCAACAAACGATGAGCTCAATCCCAGCCTCTGCTAGGTGCACTTGATTCATGGGCTTCAGGCAGATCAGGCTCTGCCTGAGTGTTTATTATACATGTGCAATATCCTTACAAATAGATAAAGTAACAGAGAAGGCTTTCATGGAGATAGAGGGTGCACCGTGTGAATCAAGAGTTGCTAATTATTTAAGGATTGGCAAGTTGAATTTCCTCAACGTGATGCATGTTTATAGCTCAGAGACCACAGAAGGGTGAGGCAGCTGCTTTGTTTGGATTTTTTTTTTCATTTTTTATTGAATTTCATAAATACCAACCAAATTCAAACAAAACTGATTGAGATTTCACCTCATCACTTAAAATATATTTTGTCGAGCACACTCGGTGCAGTAATCCTCTGCTATACTTTAATTTGGTTTTAATTTTATAGGCCCTGTTTTAACGGCATATTTCCAGACCTTTATTTCTCTCACAGCTCTTAGCAAAATGGTAGCTCATAAACACAAGCTCTGCTGTATAGACTTTGCATTTCATCCCAAAGTATTTCCTTTTTTATAGCCGTGGTCTTTCCATCTTAGTGCTGTGAGCTTGGGTCACAAATCTCTCTGCTATTCCAGTGTGTGACATCTTCGCTCGTTTGCCGCTGCTCATTAACAAACAATACTGCTGTGAAATTGGTTTAATGACAAAGTAATAAAATTGCTATTCTGCTCACAGATTGCCTGAGGCACTTTGAGCTCCTACAAGGCTTACTGTGGGTGCCAAGATACATTAAGCTGCTTATTCGTAAAAACTGCATCATCCGTTTTTTCACAGGTTTTTTTCTCTTTCCTATCCAGCCCTGCTTCTTTTTATCTTCAAATAAAAAGATATATTTGCTTATGTTCTTCCAGGCTGTCAAATTTTTACTTGCATGCATATTTCTGGAAAATGAAAGTATATTTCATTTCTTTTTTTTTTTTCCTTGAAAGGTCACTCTGTCCCCACTGCAAGGTTGTGCCTGGACGGAACATCCACCGCATACAACATTAAAGCAGACTTATTTTCGCACATTACGTAACTGGGAGCCAGGGTCGTTTGAACCTATTTTGGGAGAGCAAGGGAATGAAACTATTTATGGAACGGTTTTACCTTTGCAAAAAGCAAGGCTTGTGAGAATCCTTACCCTTTCTTGTCTCCTATTAAAACTGAAAATTTTACATGAAAACAACCCACACAACTCTGGTCGGGACTACTCACATTAATATTTTATGAATAATAAAATATGTCTGCATTAAAGCAAAAATCTTCAGCAGGCACCTGTTTTCCATAATGAATTACATGTTCTGGGAAAGTAGCCTTTTTCCATTTGTCTAATGCCCATCCAGACCTGAAGATTTACTGCTGCAAGACAATGGGGAAATAACCCAATTGCGGTTTGACAGGTGGGCAGGTCTTGATAATTATGGCCAGACATCTTAACACTGTGCAACTGATGTAAATAAACATCCAAAGCACAGATCAATATTGCTTTCCTACTTTTGCATTTTGAACAACACATGCTAGCAATTTACATCCTTTCTCTCTTTCTGGCTGACTGGAAAGGCTGCATTCATTTAAACACATTGCATGCATACACACACTCCACATATTTCATTTAAAAGTATTCAATACACCCAACAGCCAGGACTGTACTTTATAATCACATTGCAGTCACCTGCTGGTATATTTCTATTAATTACGTAAACTGATATCTCAAGAGCTCCAAAAAAATATCCGAATTGGCCATTTGAATACCTGCAATGCCTGGATGATAAAGAAAACCCAGACCACGTTGGCAAAAAGATGAACCATCAAGAATTTGGGTAGATTTTCCTCCTGTCTATACTCCTGGCATTCTTTACAATTTCATGAACTGTAGGTGTTTTCTCTTCTACATGCATCTGACCTCATAAATCTCAGTAACTGAGATTTTATTACAGAAGCCAAAAGATTTGCAAGGCTTGTCACTCCTGCCGAGAGGCTGACCCCCCTGAAGATAAGAGAGGGCCTGATGCTGTTTGAGGGGGTCCTACCAGGGGAGAAGATAATCCAGGGACACAGATGGAAGCAGCATGAGGAGCAAGGTGAACTGATTCAACAAAGCGGCTTGGAGGGAGCCAGGAGAGAACCTGGAAGAAAGGCAAGAATGGACAGACGGAAAACGAAGGCCCTGGGGGGAAAATAAGGTGAAATTAAAAAAAAAAAAAAAGAAATGATACCCAAAAATGAGATGATCAATAAATATTATCCATACATTGTTTATTCTAATCTTTGGACCTTATTCATCACAGAAAGGAAATGTCATCTACCATTTCAAGAGCCCAGTATGAGTTCATTAGATGTGTAGCTTCTCTCACAGCATCTGATGTTAACATCCCCTTTTTTCTTTCTGTAATATCCTTAAGAAATAGAAGAGTGAGATGGATGAAGAAACATGCCTGACATATTTTAATAGGAGAAACAATGGGCTATAGAGGAAGTGACCAAGAGACTCTCTCAGGGGTTAATGCTAACTTAAATCTCTGAAAAGAATACCTGTTCTCTTCTTGAAGTGTGTTAGTATGCCTGTCATAAGTCATTTTCTCTATATTGAGAAGCCGGCAATAAATCCTGTCAGCTGTTTGTATCTCAATGGTATACATTATAAAACTCAGGTATTTAATGTGGAATTTTGATAAATATTACAAACAAAGGCTTTAGAGAAATTAAAAAAAAAAAACTTACTGCTGAAAATATATCTTTAGACTTGGCCGGGATTTCTGGTTTTCATGACCATTTTGCCATTTCCCCTCAGACATGGGACTCAGAAGCCACTAAGTACTCAAATACCAGAGACTGTCTTTATTTTGTGAATGCCTCTATAAAACATGCCCTCATCAAAAGGATTAAAAACCTCGTGAAAAATAAAAATCATACATAATGGAGTCAAGAACTATTTGCAGAAAGGAAGTTGGACATTCCTGACATTCAGTTCCTATGCTACCTGTTAATTCATGATATTTATTATTAATCTCTCAGCATATGCAGAAAAATATACCAGGCTTTTCCAAGAATAGAAAGAAAATAGAAAATATGATATAACAAAAGTGAAAACAATAGTGATGAGAGCTACTTTTTGGAACTCTTACTAAGTGTTATAGTATTCACAACAATAGTCTGAACCAAGGGCATTATTTCAGTTTGACAGATGGGAAAACTGAGCCCCCAAATTCAGGTTCAGATAGTTAATGGTGAGACCAGATGCAAACTCAGATTCTTCCTGTTTCAAAATCCGTCCTTTCTAGTGTATCTTGCTGTTCCTCCATATGAAGTAACTTATGAAATACGTATGAATTACTACCTGTGTTGGCTACAAACCAGTGTAATAACATGGATTCTCCCAGGAAATGCCAAGTAGGTTATGTACCTTGGTTACTTAACCTTTTACATAAATGGAGATTAAACACAATATAGTCCTTATGTGAGAAAACTCTTCTGAGAGGCATTTAGATAATATACATGAAGTATTTAGATATGTTTTAAAGAAAGTTATGGGGGCGCCTGGGTGGCTCAGTAGTTAAGCGTCTGCCTTTGGCTCAGGTCATGATCCCAGGGTCCTGGGATCGAGCCCCGCATCGGGCTCCCTGATCGACAGGGAGCCTGCTTCTCCCTCCCCCACCCCCCCCCTTGTGTTCCCTCTCTCGCTGTGTCTCTCTCTGTCAAATAAATAAATAAAATCTTTAAAAAAAATAAAGTTGTGATTTAAACACAGTCAACACTGTCATGCTTGGCTTAATGAGAACTAATCATAAACAACATCTTTTATCTTCCGTTGTGGGCCAACTTCTCCATTCTACATGGCCAGGGACTACACCATTAATGCTGGTGAGCTCTTGGAAAAACAGGTAGCCCTGCTTACAAAGGGAAATCAAAAAGAAAATAATTTACAGCTCATAATCAGTTGGTCAGTGATTATTCCATTATAAGCATTATTAGTAATAAAAACAAATAATAATTATACACTCATGTCTGTGTGTCTTCCTCCATAGCCTAGAAGTTCCATGAGGGCAGGGGTCATGTCTCTGGTTTGCCAGTATCTCTTTAGCACTAAAATATTACCTGACAAATGGCCCAATCAAATATGGTACCAAGGTAAGAAAACAGGTACAGCAATCTTTCAACCTAAAGACATTTCACATATACAGGTCTTACTCTTTTCCATAGCTGAATTTTACTGTGGTGAATCAGTGGGATGGGAGAGGAAATGGAAGAACCAGAAAAGAATAAGGGTAGCGTCCTCTTCCAAAGGGCAAGAAATCCTAGCGCTGGCTCTGGTCAGTCTGCTCTGACCTGTGGGAGAAGGAGTATGAGCTTTCTAATACAGGCAATGTTCTTCGCATTTTCATCTTATTTTCTCCCTTAGCTATGTGGCGGGGGGGTGGGGGAGGGCGGGAGATATGTTTCCAACATTCTGAGATGAAATTCAGAAGGAATAATGTGTAGGCTTTTATGGGTATGGTTTGGACTCTGTGCATACCTAGAACAACGAACTTTAGGGACAGTATAGTCCAGGTTCTAAACAATGTAGGTAATGGTTTTGTACTTTTGTCATTTACATTTGATTCTGAACTGTAAGCTTCATGAGGGCAGGGCGGTCTATACTGTCTCACCCCCGAATACATTTTGCCTGGCATGATGACTGACACCACGGTGGGTACCTGGGCAATAAAATAGTAAGTGCTCAATAAACAATTGTCAATGACTGAATGTGTGGTTTTAAAGGAGGCAGCAAATCTAATTCTCCAATTATATTTTCTGCCAGCTAGTATTAGGATTGAGTAAATTTGGATTTACTAAACATACACATATTGATAAACGAGGTGACAGCTCAGCAGACTACTGGCTGGCAGGCAGGAGCCGGCTGAAGGTTAACATTCACACAGAGATAAGTAGAGTTAGTTGATGGCACGAGGAATTATTATAGAAAACATTTAGTGATATCCAGAAATAAAAAGGAACTACCAAAGAACTCCCAGTGACTCCGGGAGATGTCACAGAGGCTGGCAAGGATCCCTAAGTCACGACAAAAGGCACAACCAAAGGTTTTTCTCTTAAGCACGTAAGGCTGCATGTTAGGCTGACAGATACAACATGCACGTTTAAAGACCCGTGTTTTATGTATTACCACTTGTTTCCCTTCTCATGCCCTCAGTGACTAGGTTTTTTATTTGTTTTGTTCTGTTTTGGTTTTGAGGTTATATTTAGCACATTTAAAAGTAGCCATCAAAATGGGGCGCCTGGGTGGCTCAGTCGGTTAAGCGTCTGCCTTCGGCTCAGGTCATGATCCCAGGGTCCTGGGATCGAGTCCCGCATCGGGCTCCCTGCTCTGTGGGGAGCCTGCGTCTCCCTCTCCTCCCCATTTGTGCTCTCTCTATCTCTGTCTCTCTCAAATAAATTAAAAAAAAAAAAAAGTAGCCATCAAAATGATTTTCAACTTGTTATGGAGTCACAAGAAAAGGAAATCATGAAAGATTTTCCAAAATATTGAGGATGTTAAGATGTAACAGTAATCATGGATTAGATCACTGACTTTGAATGTAAATACACACTATTCATGTGTGTTCATCATATATATATGCATGCTTTTTTTGGCGGGGGAGCAGGGAGAGAGAGAGAGAGAGAGAATCTTAAGCAGGCTCCATGCCCAGCACAGAGCCTGATGCAGGGCTCAATCCCACGACCCTGAGATCATGACCTGAGTTGAAATCAAGAGTGGGATGCTTAACCAACTGAGCCACCCAGGCACCCCTGTATGCATACTTGTCTATCAGCATGCTTATTAGTAACATTACATAGCATGTGAATTATATAAATGACATTAGATCCCTCCTTGTGGGTTTGATATTGTTTGTACTATCCAGTTTCCACCACTATGAAATAAATTACGTGGTTCAAAGTTGCCTGTTATGTTACTGCCAATGGTGGGCATCAAAATTGCACCGTCGAGTACCCACATTCTTTTCTGTATTGGTTCAGCCCATTCTTAATGACTATGTTTAAAAACATTTCTAGGAATTTTCCTTTCACTAGTTTTGATAGATTCCCTGACTCAATTCCAATAAAGGGAATATAACTCATCTTAGTTAAAGTAATTGTCATGAAGGACAGTCAAATGATTAAGATTTGTCATCAGCCAAGAGAAGAGAGTAGGAAAAAAGGCTTAGAGCTGCGAACTCAATATATCATAGGGAAGACAAACAAACAGTTAACATATTGAAAAGTAAATGCTGTTTTGTACAGAATAACACAACTTCAATGGGAGCATTGCATCTGAGCGTCAAGAAAATAAGGATTTTTTGCTACAAAAGCATTTCTTTTACAAGAAATTCAAATCTGAGCACAGCTTTCATGTTGTAATTTTAGAACTATCACCTGGAATAAAGCAGAAGTTTATTTAAAATAATACCAGCATGAGCTTTACAAAACAAAACAAAATCAGGAAAATGTCGATACTTGCTTTCAAGAAGCCAGAAAGCACTTCTATTTCTCGAGGCCCTGTGACATTCAGCTACACATTTGCAATGACAATGACAACTAGGAAAGTGCTCCAGAAACCAGAAAATGCATTTGGGGTTGGGCCTATGCATCACAGAACAGAATCAATCTTCCTAATTAACGGCAAATTAGCAATCCCAAAATGAGTGGGATCAACCTGTCTTCACTGGCCAAGAATCATGCTAAGTATAGAGCTTCCTTTAAGTGCCTCTAAATTACATTTACACCCATATAAAGTAACATTCTTTTAATCTAATACTACATTAGTGTCACTGTTCTAAGAGTTATTACACCGTTTAAAATTTCTATAGATAGGTGGACAGATAAACACATTAATAGGCAGATATGCAGATAATCAGACATTTCACAAAGCAGGGCTCTAAGGTGGTCACAAATCATTGAAGGCAGTGTACAAGATACTTATTAGCATAAAGCGCACCAATGAAAAAAAGTTTCTGTTGAATAGTGATATTCTTTAAGGTCTAATGGCTATTTAGACGTGTACTATATATTTTTTAACACAACAAGATAAACGTTAAGAAGAAAGTCGCCAAACATTAAGAAGAAACAGAATAATTATAGTCAAAGTAGACTTAATGGCTAATGACTGAAATAGCATTTTGCTAAAATTGATGTGCTGTGGGGTGGTGCCATTTCAGTTTATTAACCCATTCAATATCCAAAATGTGCTAGACATTGATCAGGGGCACTGCCTGACTTGGAGGGCACAAATCACAGCACACGCCTGCATGGTGTGCATCCACCCCTCGAGCTGTGCAGGGTACAGAATGCCCAGTTCTATGGGGTGGCCCCAGGACCCACACAGGACAAACCGAAAGGTATGGTTCATAATTTTTAAAAATTTAACATCTAATAAAACGTGAGCCATCTTTTACCACTTAAAAAACTCATTGACTTTAAAATCCAACCCCCAATAAAAGGATAAATCGTGATTATGGTTTTTCCTTAGACTAGTTAATATATTTCCAGCCAACTTATTAGAGTAGAAAGTCTCTTGTTTTTGTTTGCTTTTGTTCACTTGTTTTTGGTGTTGTTAGATGGTCCATGGAAGGGCCCTGAGATTGTAGGCAATAGTGTGTGGTATGTGTGTGTGGGTGTGTACTTGTACATATTCTTCTGGGTGCTCATGGGTTTCATCACATACTCAAAGAAGTCCATGACCCGACAGACGTTTAGAACTAATATATCACAGTCCATTGCTGAATGAGGTACAGAGCGGCTTAGTAGCCAAAAGTGGAGGAGGAAGGAATTCAGTCTATGACTAGGGAGAGATTGTTTGAAATTTGGAAGAATTTCTCTCTTTCAAAGATTAAACTTTGATCAAGGAACAAATTTCCTAAATAAATTAAAACTCTGATATCTCTCACATGCAGAGCATTAGTTTGACATGAAACAGCAAGCTATTTATCCCTGGGGCCCTTTCTCCATCACCACTAACAATGGGCTATTCCCAGAAGAGACTTCAGGATGCTGATCTGAGAGTCAAGACAGACTGCTCTATTGTGGAGTGAGTCTTAGAGTTGTGGTCCTGCTGGGTACCATTTCCAATCTGGGCTACTTATAAAAATTAAGTGGTTAGCTTGAGCTCACTCTTGAACAGATAGGAACACTATTTCAGCATCAGAAAAACTTAATCTTCCCTAGGGTCTTGTGATCTAGAAAAAAACTCTGAAAAGTAGATGGACTTCCCAAGGCCACTACTGACAAGAACAGGCTCGTGTGTGTGTGTGTGTGTATGTGTGTGTGTATGTATATATATATATATATATATATATATATACACATATATATATATATATATATATATATATATAGTTACGTGAGACTTGAACCAGTCACTGAGGAAGAAGGACATCTATGTCTTCATCATGGAATTCATCTTTATTCCTGCATTAGGGCATCTTGCTATTCTCAAATGACCTGCCTGGCTTAGAGACCAGTTTTGGCAACCGATACCTCAGAAAGAGCTCATTCTTCTAATGAACCTTAGACTTCTAGTGCCAGGTACTCCTTTTCCCATTTGTTTGGCAACCGTGTGGGGAGCAGGTGGGAGTGGTTAGAGGTAGAGAGGAGTGAAGAAATTCACAGATACTGATCTTTAATTTACTCAGAAGAGATCGACAGGGAAATCGACTACCTATGAATATGAAGTTTTACATTTTGATGTGGGAATTGAGTATTGAATACATTTGTCTGACTCTATTCACACAACTTTCTGAAAACCCCTGGGAAAATCACTCCAATGTGTGCCTCAGCTTACTCCTCTGTAAGAAGAACAAAGAATAACTGACTCACAGGGATGTTAGGAAACTAATTATTGTTGGTAAATACTCTTATAATTGGTGCCATAAAAGCAGTGATTATTATTAAATGGTTGTTACTGTCACCCCTGCCTAAAGTCAACCCTATCTCTAACATTTCTTTTATTTTTCAAACTTCTTCTTTTCAATGTTAATAAAATATTTGGCAGCTATGGATATCACATAAATGCATTAGGGTATAAAAGCTAACATTTTCTTTTAATTTTAACAATGTGCATACTATTGGTAAAGAATATTGAAAGAAATACAATGTGTAAGTAGATTTTACACCACATTAGAGTTGTCCAATTTCTCATGTTTAAAATTTTTCTGCATGACTAGAGCCAGGAAGAAATACATGCCAGCATAATTATATGAACAGTTGAAATTTAAACATATTGAAAAGGAGAAGAGAACATGTCCACCCATTTGTTTTGTTTTTTTTTTTTTCTTCCATAATAATCCCAAAGATGAGTAATTTCTTTTCATAGAGTCAAGCTGAAGGCACAAAGCTTTAACATTCAAAGGAGGGAGGTAGGGGGGAAAGAAGCTTTTTTAAGTACTGTGCAAATCAATACACAAAAAAATCTCAAGATGATAGTTTAATTAAAATGTGCACAAGGCAATTCATCAGCCTCTTCCCTTGGTGTACTAGCCTCTAGAATTTGCCTTCTGCTTTCTGATCCCTGATGGTTTTAACTTGAAGGCATTTAAAATATCTTTCAACCGGCACCTTTCCACTTAGCTTACATTCCTTGTTTTTCTTTATAAACAAGAAATTGTACTGGCTGTGTGATGTTTGTTATGCTTCATGCTTTTTCATCTCCTGTATGGGCTTTGCCTAGCATGAAATGCTGTCATGCAGTGAAATTTACCTGAGAGCTACAGGGAGAAAAAAAAAATCTTCGAAGTATATTTGGTTACAAGTTCATAGCCAGCTAAATCACTGGCAATTTTATGCTACTGGTTATTTCAATGTTTGTAAAAGTACATATAAAAATAAAATAACCACTCCCACAGTCATCAAAATGAAAAATCTGCTTGGATTAGAATATACTGTAAGTTGCTCTAAACTACCATGTGGGAATGTTAATATTATTCAATTCCTATTACACAGTGTTCTAGGGATACCTTGGCAGGGACATAAAGCTACTGAACTCTTGGCTCCTTAATGGTTTGACTCCCATTGTAATTGCTTTGTTCACTGGCTGCCCTGGTCTTCATAATTGGTTAGAGTCCAAGGTCACAGATCCAATATGGTAGTGGCTCCCACTCTTAGCTCCCACTCTTGTTAAGTTTTTAATGGTAGCTTTGTTTCAGTATCCTCTTTTTCAGATCCAGAAAATCTTCTTTTATTAAATAATTCAGGTGAGTGCCCTCTGATAGCTTGACTCAACGTTCCCCCATCACCTCTGCATACAGTAGATTTCAAAAGCCACCAATAACAAATTCAGCCCAAAGCCAATCCAAAGTGGATTTTTTGGAAGACTTTTTGAGATTCCTTTTTTTTTTCTCAGATTACATATAATCATTTGGGTGGACTTAAAATGCTTCATTTAAGAAACTTTATTTAAAACATGTAAGAATCCCAATTATTAGTGTCTTACTAATTTGTTTTTCAGAACATTCATAAACATAGTAATATAATAATAATCAGGAAGAGAGAGTGTTTTAATTTTTCTTAAAATCAAGGTCATAATGGCATTATGAAATTACATAGGAAAGAAGAGAAACTACATGATCAAGATACTTCCTTTTAGGGTTATTTTTTTTCTTTTTGAGATAACTAAATCACTGAAACGAAAGGATTTTGCAAGCAGGTTGTGGTTTATGAGAAATGGTTCTGGATCGATGAATTGGTTTGTTCAACTTTGCTCTTTACCTCTAACTTGGGTGGCTCTGGGAAGGCAGACGCCCCTATTCAGGGTGTCTCTGGACTTCAAATTTTGGGGTTAGATTATTTACAGGGCTTTTTCCATTCATAACTTATTTCATTTGAATTAGCCAATACTTAGCTAAATGTATCACTTGATTAGCAACTGTCTAGAATTGACAGGAAGATTATTTTACATTTTTCATTCTCTGTTACCTCTAAATAAAGTATTATTACCCCTAAAACAGTTTTTACTACTCAGATAAAACCCTTTGTGAGCATCTTTTGGTAGTAAATATCCACTCATCATGCATGCATTTTTCAATAACTATCGGATGAGTAATTTCGGTGACCAGGCACTGCAGCAGGCACCCAGATCTTGGGAGAGCAAACAGACCATACTTTCTGCCCTCAAGAAGAAAGAGGTCCTTTCTTTTGAATGGAGCAAACTTTTCTTCAGTTACTTTTATAGTTTCTATAAAGTTCATGATAAACAACAATGCCTCCTTTCCTGAGCACAGGCTAATCAAGGAGTAAGTGCACTTGAATCCTGGGAGGCATGTGAGAGATTTATTATAAAATTTAGCTCTACTGTAATTATGATTTCATTGACTGTGTGTGATAGTGTATTTAATGCTCCCCTTTAAATAAAGATTTAAGGGTCACAAAATAACATATTCTCATAAAACGACTCAACCTGTCATATTACTCCTTTTTATTACAAATGCCCAGTTGTCTAAAGAAATTGTAAAATTTTCTTTCTTTCTTTTTTTTTTTTTAAAGATTTATTTATTTGAGAGAGCGAGAATGAGAGAGAGAGAGCACATGAGAGGGGGGAGGGTCAGAGGGAGAAGCAGACTCCCTGCCGAGCAGGGAGCCCGATGCGGGACTCGATCCCGGGACTCCAGGATCATGACCTGAGCCGAAGGCAGTCGCCCAACCGACTGAGCCACCCAGGCGCCCGGGAAAAGAAATTGTAAAATTTTCATGTATTACTCCAAATACAGTCAGGACTGGATGGATAACAAGGATGATTCATTCACTGCATTCAAGGGGAAAAGATCATGGTTTCGGAAAATTTTCAAACTCATTGAAAGTAGTTTTTTTTTTTTTTTTTTGAATTCTAGGGTTCATCTGTCTTCATGGTCCCCAGTGAGAAGACTTGGCAAGGAATATGCTTATTTTAGAAAGAAATCATGATAGACATGAACTCTGGTGCAGCTACATGTCAATATAAATGGTACACCCAGGAAAGAGAGCCTTAGGAAATCCAGAAGGTTCTTCAAGGTGATGAAACTGACTTTGGAGTCTAAAGAGCTTTGGAAGCAGAGTATAACTTCTGGAGGGAGCATGGCAGGCACCGGAAGGAGAGTAAACTGTTCTGAGGTCAGATGTGATGGTGGGGTTATAACACAAATGTTCCACTGATTTAAATATTTAAATAGCATAGCTATAGCTACCCATGGATTCCAACTTTATTCCTCTCTTGCTATGTAGTGTGGAATTGAAAAAGTAGATAACCAGCCCCCAAATCTCAGTATCTCAAGTCAGTTTAGACAAACTTGACAAATGAAGGTAGTTGCTTAGGTGGGGAAATCATCTGATCTGACTATCTCGATAATTCCAAATTCAATGGCTTTTGGTGAAACTCTACACCATGACTTTGACTTGGTGTTTGAGTTCTTTCGCCCTTCTGAATAGGGGCGTCTGCCTACAACACTCCTTTAAGAAACAGCTTATCAAAATGATCAAAATAAGGCATTGTGCATAGCCTCTACATGAAAGCTAAATAAGATACACTTTTCATAAGATGGTGTTTCATTTTTCTCTAGTGCTGCCTCTTAAAAATTTATAAATCGCCATGAAAGTGAAAAGCCAAAGCGTATAAACGGTCCCCGTTGAAGTAAATCACTTTAGAGCAGTGCTCACCCATACCAAAGGTCCTTGCTCTTCACCACCAGATCAACAACACACTATTAGGAAGATTGTTTTTGTTTTGAAGTCAACCTGTCAGGGAGCAGGATGCCAAGGAATTTCACAAAGTGGGAATATTCATGATGTGACTCCACACTCTTACAAGATTTTTAACCTTCACAACTATGCAAAAATGGGGGATGTCAATTGAAGTCAAAACTTTTATGGCATGAAAGTTTACCCCTTTATCATTCTGTCTAAACTTGGAAGAACAACGATGTACTTCATTACCTTGTCTGCTCTTCCATTTTTATGAAGAAATCTGTGCTTTAAATAGATGCAAAACTTTTTTTTTTTTTTTAACTCTAGTTGGTCTTTCCAACTGGAAATTGTAAACTGTGGATTGAAATCTTGTTCTCTATAGTGTTCTGCCTCAGGAAGCTCTTATATGACCACATAGGGAGTCGTTCCTGTCAGGGTGCCCTCTAAATTACAGCAGTCAGTGTGAAATTGCCCCTCCTTCCCTAAGCTCCTCCCAGGGCTCTCTATCACCAAGGCCTCCTCTCTCTTTCTGGACAAGTTCATCTGCTCCCAGGGCCTTGAATAACATCTGTACCCTCAGACCTACCTTTCCTTCCCCTTGTGTGGTCCCACAGTGTTTCCTGTTATTCTGACCTCTTCCCCTTCAGGGCTCATCTCTATTTTGTGCTATCTATTGTGAAAACAAGATCGTCTTCCCAGAGACACCAGCAGGCCCCACTCAAATCTGCTGTCATTGTGGAAAGAATCCCCAAACCCTTGTTCCCCAAGGCACAGAGCCCAGAGTTGTTGTAGCTCCTTTTGCCGTTCGCACCCCATGCTGAATTAGTCACCAAATCCTGCCACGTTTTTTAACAATAGAGATAAAATCAGTTCCTTTTCCATTTTAATAGCTAAATCTCTGATTCAGGTTTTGTTGAAGGCACCTATAGTCTACTGTGACTGGTCTCTCTCTCCCTCTCTTCTAATCAATTCAAAACACAATGGTTAAAATCGTTTTCATCTCACTTGCTTTGACTAGATTTTTTTTTTTCAGTTCACAGGCTTAGAATCATAAAATGGAATTTTAAAGATAGAAAGGACCTTAAAAATCACCCAGTCCCCCATTCTTTTATGGATGAGGGAATAGATACTGAGAAAGGCTAAATTGTCCAAGATCATACAAATTGTCTGAGCTGGAATTAGACCCAAGCTGCCGACGTCCCAGTCAATTCCCTTTAAACCTACCACACTGCATCATTCTTTGTGTGGGCGCTGAAGCCCCCTCTATGCAGGCTGCCCCAGGACCCCATGGACCAGGCTGTCTGTCTGTCTCACAGTGCCTCACACACTTGCAAATTCCTTTTTCTCTAGTCAGGGAGAGCTGGCTTCCTCCCAGCCTCCTCCTTTACTCAATTTCCCCACTTTCATGGTCTCTTGTACTATTTCTATCCAACCACTAAAAGACTTCCTTCCTCTGATTCAGAACTAACTTCCAATCTAATCTCCAAGAAATAGCATGCTAGTGGTGACCTTCTCACCTCCGTACCCAGGTATCATGCCTATTTTCTTCCTCAGCCTTCTCTCTAGCTTCTTCGAATTCAAGTCAACAAGAAATTAGGAGCACTACTAAGAGCTAAACGAACTGAAGAGCCCCCTTGTCACTTAAAAGGCAGAAAAAAACCCCAAGCCAATCCAGAGATTATATCAAACCCTCCACTAGTTTGGAAACCCAACCAAAGATCGGAACTCTCAGTCATAAAAATACAACCTAATTTGGTTCTGTTGTGATGCCTCTCTTTGAATCCAGTTTGGTCTATTTGCGAGTGTTGCTCTTAGGCTATGGGAGAGTTTCTCGGAAGGTCTAGCAATGAAATCCTCATTATTATTATTGTTGTTGTTAATGATTACTGGTGTTACTGGGAAAATCCTATCATCTTCATAAACTGCCAGTTTTCTCAAGAAGTTTTACCTGTTGCCCTCAGAACAAATATAATTCATTATAATACACTACAAAGGGCTGCCCACAACTGCTTCACAAAATTGTGTCATTAGAAGTGTTATTTAAAATCAGTACTGCTTGGGGCTGTAAATAATTTTATTGTATAGAGATTTTCTGTGGTAATGGAATTTGACTTATTCATTGTATCTAAAATTCTGAATTTGCTTCATCACCAACTTGATGGTAAATTGGCAGCCACTATTTATTTAGGGTGTGGGACAGGAGAGCCTTCCTTCTGAGACCAAATTATTGGCAATTCTTTAATTAATCTAGTAGAAGATGAAATGAGACAGCAGGATATTAATTCCTGCTGATACTCTAAAAACATGACACTCTTACATCATAACTAATGCTCAACTCCCTAGGGACCCAGCATCCTGAAAATGGTATCCTTAATGAGAGCTACAGGGTCCTAGATACTATGATGGAACCAAAGTATGGATCTGACGTATCGGCAGAGCTTTGGAACCAGGACTTTTTTCAGTCTGTGGGTTATGGCCCCATTTCCAGAAAAATCTATCTGAGCCTAATGTAACCTAGCAAATCTTTCAAATGAAATAGTCTTGTGGGAGGCAAGTTGTCATTTTCTGACAAATTATTTAGGGCACAGCTCAGGTTTCATTCTTTCTTCTTTCCCCACTTAAACCCCCTGCTCATTCTCCATAAGCGTCATTTTCTAATTAAGGAAAATGAAATTTGTAATGTGTAGAAGAGAGACATGACCTCCCTTGTGAGCCAGCCTTGCTCCTCCCTGCACACCATTAAAAAATAGAATCCAGGGGTGGTTGTTTTTTTAATTGGTATCACTTTGTCTTTAGTGCAAAACACATGGCAATAATTTAGTGAACTTCAGTGTTTCTCTTGTGGCAAATTGATAGCATAATTTTATTATGAGTGGAACAATGACTTCTGGGAGCAGGAGAGATTCTCCCAGAACTACACATAACTCGGTTGACTAAATGTAATACTTGGAGAAAGTAATGAAAATAGAGCTAAGGCTCAGCAAGGCCTAGAAGATTTCAGTTCTTGCTCCTGTCAAAAGGCTACTCAATAAATCACACCTGAAGCTTATTTAACGTCAGAAGCCAGTACGCTGACAAAGTGCACTGGGGTGCTCACCTCAGAAAAGGCACACTGAGTCATGTGATCTCTGGTCCCTGGACCCGATGAGGTCACATAATCCTTCTATGGATTTTAATAAGTAACCTATTATGTTCCCTTTGGTGCTAATTATTTTACACTTGTTTCCTGTTTACTGACATTGCTTTAGTAGTTCCATTATGAAAAAATTACAAGAAAGGGTAGTCCGTCGGACTTTTACTATTCCATTCCACTGGGAATTTCTACTTTTCTCTTTAACATTTTTCTTCTACACCAGCCCATTCCACCAAACACAGACATAGAAACACTGAATCCATGGGAACATCGCAGGATAACAGGAAGCCTGCATATGCAGCAAAGCAAAGAGCCACACTGAGTCACCCAGATTCAAGACTATTAAGATTTAGTAACTCCAGCTAAGAAGGTATTTGGAATTTACCCTATTGAACTTGGCTGCAGGTAACACAGGAAATAAGCCAGCTGTGACCAAATTCTATTGTGCTACTTTCTACACACCTTTAAAAGAGGAAATTTGCTCATGGGCATTCAAAAATACCCGTGCATCCTTTCAACTGCACTGGCAAATAAAACAGTAAGATTCAGATCCACAATTGGGGGAAAAAAAAAAAAAAAAAAGGACCACTTGGCCCAATGAAATCCTTACGCATTTCGTTTCATACATTAGGTTGAATATTCTCATCCCCCAGACTACTGGAATCATAAACCCCTCTTTTGAAGAGGGTACATTCTGAATTTTAGAAAACTGTGTGTGTAGAGACAAAGAAAGCTGCCCATGTGTTTCATCATTTTTAAGTGAAATGATATCCAAAATCTAGGTTTAAAATAGAAGACAGTTTAACCTTGAAATTACCTAAATGTCAGGATCAGACAGGTGAAAGTATGCAGATATCTGTGACCATCTCTATGAAGAAGATCTATCAATCAATAACACAAAAGGAATTCTCTGGCACTTATTCTCATGATATACCTTTAGTCAAGAATGGCCAGGTCCTTCCTTAAGAATTGAGTTGAAACCATTAAGCCCAGAGCATTAAGGAGATTATTCACCTGTGGGCTTTGAGGTAGAGTTGAATCCAGGTCTTTGAGGATTAACCCACTATCCCACCGCTCCTTTAGTAATTACTGCTGAAGTTTTTGCTTATCTAAAGGCATTAAGGAAGTTTGGAACTCAAGAGGTCAACATTAAACAGCCTGCAGGGACTTATCTAAAAGATAAGCTGTATCTAGAGACAGATGGGAAATCTCTTCTCTCTCTATGTTTACCTTGCAAGGGAAAAGGAGAAAGAACCTTGCATGTGTTTCAACCCCAGCGCAGAATTAACGATTCTGCACAAGGGCGGGGAGTTAGCTGCAAATCTATACTGAGTGTTCAGTCAGCAATGATGATTCTGATTCATGCACAAAACACAAACAAGCAAAAACAGAAGCATGGTTTTCTACTAGGATTACAATAAAAAAAATGAAGCAGGAAAAAATGATGAGAAAATTTTAAAAACCCAAGAAGTCTGTCTATATTTTTCTATCCTGTTTTCTAATAATTTGGCAGATAAAAAAATGATTTTCCTTGTTTCTAGGGAATAGAGGAAATAGTTGTATCATGAATTGGACAGAATTTCTGTGGTAAGCCCTGGGAGATGCCACCTAGTTGAGGCTCACTCTCTAATACTTGAAAAACCCAACACAATGAAAACAACTGCAGCAACAACAAAACAAGTCCTTAAGATCAAGAGGTTAATAGGACCTACATTTACTCATTAACAGAGCAGATTCTCAATTAAGTAATTTTTGGAAGACTGCTCTCCAATGAATGAATGTGTGAAACGAATGAGTGAAGTGAATGAGGATCTGGTCTAAAGACTATTCATAAAGTACTTATTTCTCTGAGAGCGAATCTTTGGAATACATTTTAAAAACACTCTATACCAGGGGAAATGGAAGAAATGAGGAAAAAAGATTTACTGGAAAAAGCAGCAATGGGGTAAAAAGGACTGAGAATTTAGAATCAAGCAGTAGCCACCCAGACTCTTATTTTTAAGGGTAAAAAATGTAGAGAAAGTAAACAATACAGCATTTGTATATTCTGATCTATCTTTTCACCTTCCTTTGAAGAGCTTCTAATATAAGGGCTCTGTTTACATTTGTAAGCACCTTTCGATTTTCTGCATTCTGGAAATAAGTTCGAGTGCAATCTGAAAAGTCCTTTTCGTTGAGTTTTGTTTAAGATACAGCATTGTCGATCTGTGGCTGGGGTTAGGAATACTTGCTGAATCTGTTGCTATAAGATAATTTTGTAGTATTTTCAATAGCTCCTCTTCATTTTTTTTTCTATTTTAAAATAAGTAAATAGCAAGCCAATATCATCCGACTTTAAAATCATGCAACCACTGAAATATCAACTTTTTTTTCTGTGTTACTTTGAGAAACCATGTAGATGATGCCAATTGAGATGGATAAAGGACTTATTTGAGCAAACCTTGTCTCTCTTCCAAATACTGGTATAATGAAGTGCAGAAGTAGGTAGAGCCTTGTGCCTCAGACAGGACTGGTCTGTGGAGTTCATTGTCCTCATCAATGAAAGAGAGGGGCTAATTCTAAAAAATCTTCAAATATCAAAAATAGTCTACATTTTTGGACAAATTTCTTTCCCTATTTAGAGGCTTTTGAAAATTGGTAACTTTCAGCATGAGAAATTTTATCTTCAAAAAAGTTCTCATTTAAATATTTTCTTTAAGGGGCAAGGTTTGGAACTGTTTCAGAAACTTGTTGCATTCCTTTTTTGTTGTTTTGTGTTTTCTCTGTAGCACTGTACTTTCCTCTAAACGAGGAACTTTTTTTTCCCCCTTATTGGCATTCCAACCCAGCAAAGAAATATGCATCCTGAGATAATGCTGCCAGTTTGCTATGAAAACTATATTTCATTCTTTCTTTGCAGAGCTAAAGGGAAAAGCACAAAGGAGCTGGTATAATTGAATGTAAAGGATTGCAGCAAACCTCCCCTTTGAGTCCCCTCCTGGCATTCCCTTCCTTTATTTCCCCCTATACTCCTTTTGTTTACCACTTTTAAAAGGCTCTTGCTGAGTCTGAGCTGCTTGCCCAAATTTGGACTGAATCTCAATTTCTGGAAATGGTACTGCCATCCCTCCAGGACAGAAGGTGTCTAGAAATGCTGGTCTGACATGGCAGGAGACTGGAGGCACGGCTGCGTAGGTCCAATAAATATCCTCTGTGCTTCAGATCAGCATGGGAATTTCACGAATCTGCTGCCGGAAGTGAAATGGGAAAATAGGGCAGTCGTCCTTCTTTGCTCAAAACTGTTGCGTCCTGTGTCGATGCCCTGGTCACTCCCCCGCCACCCCAGTTAACATGTGCTGTCGACAGAGCAAAATAAAACCCAGTTAGGGTTTCAGGCCCATTCAGGGCTATCCCTCTGGTTAAACATTAATCATGTGTGTGTTTTCCTTTTCACGGTTTAAATCTCTCCTCCTACCTCCTTTGGGTTTTCCTCTCGGAAAGAATTGCAGGTCCCCAAGAAAAAGATACTATGACCCTGGAGACCGTGACTGGAACCTGGGTAGAGAGGGAGAGACTGGAGACCCTATCGCTGAGACAAACTTAGTTCTTTCACCCCATCAACAACCGTCGGTAAGAAAACGCTCTGGTTTGAGCCAAAGACCTCACAGGGCTGGTTGGCACCGCACCCCCTTGGCATCTCGGCCTCCTTCTGCGGTCACTGATTTTTTTTTTTCCCCCCTGGCAGAGGAGGCCATCGGAAAGAGAAGCCTTTCACCTCAAGTTCACCAAAGTGGAGTTCAAAAGCGGGCTTTTTCTGTATTCACTTCCTCAGCATCGGCAGTTCCAGCACATTAAATGCTGACAATGAATCTAGCACCTGGCAAATCTGACTTGAGATTCAAATGGATTTTTATTCAGAAACATAGATGTTACTGGGAAATAATCACCGAAGACGGCAGCTATGTGTTTAACAAATGGCCGCGGTGGAAATCTCTGAGCAGAGAGAGGATGTTTCGTCCAGAGGCCTTGTTTCCTTCAGGTTTATCTCAACTCCACCTTCCCGGTTTATCACTCCCTCCTTCAATCCTTTTTCTCTTGAGATAAAAGTGTCCAGCTGTCTCTGTACCTCATTTAGATTTCCTGCACCACTGGCCAATTACTCCATATGTTTACTACAAAATAATTTACTCCATTCCCAGCTTACGCGTGATGTCCTAATATCACGATGTATTTCCCCGTGTCTGCTCCCCTCGCTGTGGAATGACAACATAGACACCTCTGAAAGTGACTTTTCTTTGCTGTAAAGAAGTGCACCTCTTTTACCCCTTACCCAGCCTCCTACTAATTAGGCTTCAAACTGGGCTCGGGGCTTCACTGACTCAGGGCTTGAAACTGAACCCCTGATCTTGAAACCCACCTCGAACACTAGGATTGCCCTTCATGTGTATGTGGCAAAGAAAAGCATCTGGGCACCCAAATCTATCTAGACTGGAGGATTCTGGAGGAGAAGGATTGCTTTCCTCAGACTTCTTTATTGATGCCATTGTATGGAATCCTATTTCCTCTGTTCCTGTTCATATTTCGATCAGGGCTGAGAAGTTCTCCTAACAATAGTACCTTTTCTTTTCAGAGCACTTTTGACCTACATCATGTCTTCACACACAAATTCTTTGTCTCCACAGCCTTCCATTTCACGCAGAAGAAAATCAAGTCACCTGGGTCGTTAGCGAGCCTTCCACAGGGGTAAGGGAAGAAAGCTAGAAAGAGAAACTGATTCCCAAGAGAACTCTCCCAGCACCATTCTTGAGTCCTAACTGAACAGGTTCCTATGTATGCTGGAAACATTCATCAGTGTGGCCACATTGAAACAGGTACAACAAAACAGGAACTTTCTCAGAGGTTCTACAAAGCAGAGGTCCAATTATTAAAAGCTGTTGGACCAAGAAAGAGTGTTAAGACCCTTCATGGAAAGGTGGGGCAAACAGGGTGCAGATACTTAATATCTTCCATTTGAGAGGCTGTACCAGGACATTTAATCTATTACACAAAGGAACTCTCTGAACTACCTTCAAATGGAAAGTTCTTTGAAATTTAAGTTTTGTGCATTTTTGGGGGGGCCTTAGAGACAGCCTTCTATCGAGAAAATAAGTCCTTTATGTCTAGTTTACCTGTACTCTGTTAGTAAGTCACCCTGTGGATTTTGCTTGTTGGTATAGAGAGAAGATATAATTACTGCAGTGACATGAGCTTTTACAAGCACAGTACTTCTTCCTTTTAAAATTAACCTGGAGGGGCGCCTGGGTGGCTCAGTTGGTTAAGCGTCTGACTCTTGACTGTGGCTCAGGTCATGATGTCAGGGTTGAGACTGAGCCCTGAGTCAGACTCCACTCTCAGCAGGGAATCTGCTTGAGATTCTCTCTCTCTCCCTCTGCCCCCGCCCCACGTGCACACATGCATTCTCTCTCTCTCTCTCTCTCAAAATAAATAAAATCTTTAGAAAATAAAATGAAATAAACCTGGAAATAGGAACTTCAAAATTAATATTGTAATTCAGATATAGCACCGAGGAAAGTTATATGAGAACATGGAAATGTCATGACTTTTGTCATAGTATTTTTAGCTTAACGGATTTTAATTGTCAAAGTTAAGACTGTCATATTTCAATGATTATTATTGTCAAAGATGTATGACTGCACCCCAACAAATTATTCAAACAAGAACTTCCTCATTAAAGAAAAAAAAAGAACTTCCTCATTAAAAAATAATTAAAAAAAAATCTTTTGTCAGTGATGTTGTAAGCATGCCTCCCGAGGAAATACCAGAGAGTTAATACCTAAAACTTCCCTTCAAGACCTTCACAGCTATTTGAAGCCACTTACCTCCTAGGGTTCCCTAATCTTACCTCCCTGGCATCAAAGACCTACAAAAAAAAAAAAAAAACCCACACACAAAAAAAGATCATCTAAGAAGCTACAAAATCTTTGCTTAATACAAAAGCGATGCACATATACGAGAAGATAGATGTTAGCTGAACCTACCGTGCTGATCATTTCACAGTATATGTAAGTGGAACCATCATGTTGTATGCCTTAAACTTGTACAGTGACGTATGCCAATTATTTCTCAGTAAAATTGGGGGAAAAAGGAAAAAAGAAAATGTTTTAAAAGGGCTTAGCATAGGTTGGTATATAGTGAATAGTAAATAAGTGATAACAAAATAAATTAGATGTAATATGCTGGTGAGCTCCATGAGGGCAAGGATTATGTCTCCTCCATCTATAAAATCACCAACTTCTAGCCCATATACATTCTCAATAAACAGATGTTACATATAGAATGTGGAAAAAAAGAAGCTATGCACAGAAAGTTTTCTGCTCTAAAATTTTCTCTCCCCTTGAAAAGGTCGTCTTCGCCTTGAAAGAAATCTCTATTCTGGTTTGTAAGCCATTTAAAGACTTCTTTATTGATACCATTGTATGGAATCCTATTTCTCATTTTTACGATTTATTTTGAACTATTTTAATAATAGACGGCATCTACTGCACATGCCAGCACTACGCCGAGCGCTCAGCATGTAGCATTTCGTGAATTCTCACGACACCACTGCCCCCATTCTACAGACGAGGAAACTAAAGTATAAAGGGGTTAAATAATCTGCTGCAGGTCAAACACCTGATCGATGATGGAACAAGGATTTTAACCCCACAGAGTGTGGTTGCAGAGCCTGAGCGCTTACCTACCATGCCATTTTACCATTCGAGCTTGACTCAATATCCAGTCAGATTACACCGCATTTGCTTCTCCTTTGTGAGGAGGTTATTCAGCTTGAGGATATGCATTTCTTTGCTGTTTTTCTCTCCTAATGCATGTACACTGGTTGTTCTAACCAGCAGAGGAAACCA
>NC_058411.1:78293456-78394124 GCF_002201575.2 Neomonachus schauinslandi
TCCTAACACTCTGATTCGTCCAAACAACGTAATTGTCCTCTATTCTCCTTTTGGTAATGGAGATAATGAATGACTGCCCAAACAAGAAGGACTGCTCATCACAGATGCCCGGGTGGCTTCAAACTGGAAAAGGCCTAGGGTACAAATTTTAATTGACTGAAAACAGTGGTTCGGCCGAAATGACCAAAAACAATCCGCAGATCCTTCTGGTCATAGTATTTTCTTGCCAAATTCAAGGGAGGAGCACCTTTTGACTTTTTGTCCCTCTTAAGACTTTGAAAGCTTAGGTTTATTAGGTTATTGTCCCTATATGGAAGTGATGGAAGATTGATCGGAAACGTGCAAATAACAAAAAGGAAAACGAGGACCTATTCAAGAGCGCATTGATATGCATCGGTAACGTCACCCAGTGTGTTTCCTTACGCAGTGTTTTCTGTTTGGTGTGTTCAGTCTTGCTCACTGTTGGATGCATTTGCTCAAGACAGGTCTAACGACACATGGGTGTTGGGGGGGGGCGGTGTGCGTGTGTGAGAAAGAGGGACAGAGGCAGACGCACACACACACGGAAGGTTTAGATGAAATCAAGGTTTAGGTTGTTAAGGAAGTAGAAGCGTAGAAAGCTGATGTGAGTGGAGAGCCAATTCCTTGAAGTAGGACTGTAAATTCTGATCAAATAACAAGCATTCTTTCCAGTGTTTTATTAGAAATTTAGTCAAATGACCACAAAATTACATAAACAGTACATTTTATCTTGGGAATCCCTGAGCCGTACTTTCATTCCACTATGAGAAGCAGTTGCAAATTCCATCCTCAATCATTAAAAAAATTGGGACCTTACCAAAATTCACCTTGCACAGATGGCTTTTTTTTTTTTAATTAATAGGGAAGACCATAATAACTTTAACTTATTTAAATAACGTTCTGTGGTTTTTGAACATTCGTGATTCTATGCCCCTTTTATACATGGAGTGGACTGTTTATCTGAAAGTGTTCTGGCAGTCAGCCACTGTATTTCTAAAATTTAAAAAGGGATAGAAAACAATCAGCTTTCAGAGGAACTGGAACCGTGGCAATGTGTTTTGGATTAATTTACAAATACATGTATATATTTAAGGCCTAACTGTAGAACCAGAGAATTCCTACTACATGGTCTATCATACACATTCTTCTACTTTATTAGAACAGACATCATATTGAAATAATAAACATGGGAAGCCTTCACTTCTTCTTTGATGTATATTACTAAATGTCTGACTGGCTCAAATTTAAAATAAACTTTGGTATGTTTGCACTTGAAAACTGGAAGTGGACCACAAGTAATAATTTGTTGTCAGTTTCCATATTCTTGGACTAAAGCTAGAGTTTAGTCTGTTCACTGTTGGGGGCCAACCCACTCTGGTCCAGTGGCCCAGAGGTGGCTCAATTTACTTTTAAGAACGCACACCGTAACATAATAGCGACGATGATGATTCCCTTCATCAAGAAAGAACCAGCATAGGTCAAAGTTTTTCACATCCCAAAATAGTTCTAAAGCCACTGTTGAACAGAAGTGAATCACAAGGATCTCCTTACTTTGAATGTCAACTGACAACTCTTCAAAAAGTTAGTAAGACATGTATGGCTCACAACCCAGTGCAGATAGAAAATATTTTTAATTGCCTTTGTTTTTTCCTAAAGACTCATTTGAAAGTAAGATATTATCTTTCTTCAAGATACTAACCTTAGACTTTCTCCCCCTCTCTCCTTTGGAGGTTAACCTGGTTTATCAAGTACATAGAAATGGATCTACAGTATCCTTGGAATACATCAGTGAAACAGTTTTTGGATGAAACCACTTAATAATAATCTTTTGTGATTAATCCCTCTCCAATAATGTCCAAATTGGAAATGATTTATCATGAATTTTATTCCATGTCGAAAGGATTTGCACTGATGTCTAAGAATACTTCAAGTGATATTTCTAATCATCTCATGAATGAGAAATACAGGATAAATGAAAACGGTGGGATTTGGAAGGGTGAAAAATTATAAATAACTGATCTATCAACTGAATCATAGTTAATAAAATGTGAGGCTCTCATGAAAAAGTTTTTCCCAGATGTTGTTGAGTGAAAAAAAGCAAATTGTAGAACATGTCTTGTGAATTTTTGTAAAATAGACTAATTATATATGTATATATCTGTCCCTGTACTGCAAGAAAACATCTGGAAAAACACACACTGATAATGGTTTATGTTATTTATGTAGGGCACGGGGTAGAGGCTTTTACTATTTGTTTATAGATATCTATGCTTTCTCTGTGTGTACGGCTTCAAACAATGGTTTTAAAGGCTATTAATTTTTAAATTATAACTAATTTATTGTAATTGCAATTAATTTATACACGTCATATTTTTAAAATGCCATAGTAATTTAACATTTTTATAAAGTTAGATATTCTTTTGTTATGGTAACGCTCTGACTGGATAATTTTTAAAAGCAGGACATCTCTAGGGCCAGTCCTGCCTCTTATTTCCCTACCCAATGAGTTTGACTTACTTACCGGCCTACGAAGCTTACTAGACGAGCTCTTGAAGAACAATGACCAATTTGTCAAATGACTTCTGTGATGATGTAATGTAACCATTAAGACAAACAATGTAGTAATTTGTTGGGCAGGGTTTTAGTTTGAGCAAACACTTGGAAACTGATCACTATGGTGACTGCTTCCCTTTCCTCAATCCCCTCCAAGACACTATTTGCTCTGTAGAGTTCATCCAGGTGACTGAGATTTTGATGATGCCACTCATATATGGAACCCTCTAAGCAATTTTCCTGAGGTGGACAATAAAACTGCACTGGGTAGGGCGCCTGGCTGGCTCAGCTGGTTAAGCCTCTGCCTTCAACTAAGGTCATGATCCCAGAGTGCTGGGATCGAGCCCCACATCGGGCTCCCTGCTCAGCAGGGAGTCTGCTTCTCTCTCTGCCTCTGCCCCTCCCCCCTGCTTGTGTGCTCTCTCTCTCAAAATAAATAAACAAAATCTTAAAAAAAATTAAATTAAAAACTGCGTTCGGTAAATATCCCTTATTACTCTAGGACTATGCTTACTGAACTGGGGTACATGAAAAGGTGCTAAAGACTTAACCCCTGAATAAATAAATGCATTTTCTGGAATGTCAAAGTTATTCAGTGGCCATTAATTCAACATCTGTTTCTTATGTAAACAAAAATTCCTATGCTATGACTAGAACGTGTGCAACAAATAACATTTTCACATAAAACAAGAAACAAGATATTTAAAACCCATCACATCCTCACAGTTGAAGGTAATCTCCTTTCCACTAAATTCATATTGCAATTTACTTGGTATTTATAATTTTAGCCTTTCATTGTCATTTATATATTTTGTTTTCATTAAGTATAACTTTCTGAGGGTAAAGCCCTAGGTTTTTTAAACTTTTGTAATTCTCCCCAATTCCATCTGAGTATCTCTAAATATTTGTAGGAAAAATGGAAAAAAAAAAAAAACCCAAACACACTAAAAAACTAGACAAGTTCTCAGTCAAGCTGTTCTGTCACCTTCAACAAGACTGTGCCTGGGATCCAGTCTCTGTAAGGTAAAATGAAGAGGTTAACAAAGCTCTATATGGGTTGTGGAGTATCTACAGAGATTATAATAAAGTCTGTGATGGTTAATTGTGAATCGTAGTGATTCTCTCTCTCTCTCTCTCACACACACACATACACTCTCTCTCTCTCTCTCAAATTGTCTTGAGCTTCTAATCACTACCTCAGGATGCAGTACAAACCCTTCACTCTTCCACCACCAAACTCACTTCCTGTTCCTACCCTAAGCACTTCCACAGGAAACATGATGTATCTCTCACTTTGTGTTACTACTTGTAAATGTCTGCATTTTCTGTGGGTCCCCTTATCTGTGTCCTGAGTTCTTGAGATCAGAACCACAAAAGAGTAGAAGAAAAAGGTCTTTAGATAGCACTATGGTCTGGAACCCAACTTATGTAGATGACAAAACCAAGACTCACAGGCTTGAGTAACATACGCCCAGTCATAGAAACAGGCAGTGGTAAGAGATGAGATAACCACCTGCTCTCTTGACATTTAGGGGAGGTTTTCCCCATTAACATTAATGTTTCTCACTGAAGTATCTTTCCCTTTTCTTTTGGTAACAGTACCCTGATTTTACTTTAGGAATGTGTTCAGGGGTGGCCAACTGACCAGGCTTAGGCAACCGACGTAGTTAGCCATTCCGCTGCATTGAGAATGAAACCCACGTTAGGGTAATGGGAGTCAGAAGGACTGTCAGTCAGAGGCCTTCTCTCTTCACGGGGGTTACTCAGTCAGTGGAATATGTGCCTGGAGTAGCTAGTGCCATTGCTGCCACCAAAGTGGAAAAGCCTGACTGAGGATGGGGCCCGTGCAGACAAAAGCAGAGACAATGAAGCACAGATCCTGACGTTACTTCTGCACTTGGATGCAGCTTTACCTAAAACCAGCTCTTTTCACCTTTCAGTTACTTGAGCCAATAATTAGTCCTGACTCATACACATGACACGACTTATACCACCTGGAATCTCCTCAGCTTATTCCTTTACCCCCTCCAGCTAAAAATGATTATTTGTTGTTAAAAACAAAACAAAACAAAAAGAATAGAAGGAAGGAGGAGGAAGAAGAGGAAAGAAATGAACCATTCTGCTTCCATCTACCCCTGCAGACTCTGATCAAACATAACAAAAACCTTAAGGATTGGGATTTTTTTTTAAAAGTTTATCAGAGTTGTGATCCCAATAAATTAAAAAATGACCTAACTTGGAAGATAGAGGTTTAAGCATGCAATGTATATAAAACCCAGCATTTTTAAAAATCTAAATTAGAAAAGCAGAGTATAAGGTAGAATTCTTAATGGTGTTTCTTAAAATGACCAAACAGAAAGTAAGTTTCAGAATGTTTCTTGTGTCAAGTTGAAACTCTTAAGGGAAATGATAGAAATTTACTAATCAAAATACCTAAGACTCAAAAACCTTACAGAAACCAAAGGCTGTGATAATGCAAAATGACACAACTTTTGCAATCTTCCGGCTAATTTGGGGTTATTTTATTTCAGTAAAATTCCCAGCTGCCGAAGGAGAGTGCATTTTACACGATCCCCTTCCATTTACATGATTCTGGCACGTCCATCATGGCCAGTCCAAACACTGGATCCAGTGGAAAATCCTCTCCAGCAGTAGTCACTCTCCCTAAAAATTGCACAGCACTTTCTCTCCTTCTCTCTTGCGTTTTTATTTGATCCACACTGTTTTTTAATATATATCTGTGTACTTGTGTTATACCCTTCACTGCACTGCAAATCATTTGAGGGCAGAGGTCAAGATTAAAAGCACTTAGCAACAGTGTATCCCACATAATAGGTGCTCAATACATCTTTGTCTGTGCTACCTATATGAAGCATAAATACTCAGATAAAAAATGGAAAGATTCAGTCATTTAACTGTATTACCGACACAATATTTGGATATTTGAAAACATCTACTAAATTTTTCACTTTTCATCCAGATGTTTGGTGTCATGGAATCCCAGATTTCAGATTTAGATTAATTAGTTGGGGTTTGTTTTGTTTTTTTATGCTACATGTATATTTGGGATGAAGAAAATGTGGGTATTTCAGGAGATTCACTTCCATTTGAGTTCACATTGAAGTAAATAGATTGAATTATAATAGTCACGTTTTAAAATTCAGAAAAGGTTTGAGAGTTTTTTTTTTTTTTAAGATTTTATTTATTTATTTGACAGAGAGAGAGAGATAGCGAGAGCAGGAACACAAGCAGGGGGAGTGGGAGAGGGAGAAGCAGGCTTCCCGCCGAGCAGGGAGCCCGATGCGGGGCTCGATCCCAGGACCCTGAGATCATGACCCGAGCCGAAGGCAGTCGCCCAACCAACTGAGCCACCCAGGTGCCCCAGTTTGAGAGATTTTTTAATAATAGCCAGATCCTAAGAGATTACCATGTTTGGCTGATATTTAGAGCCACGGTAGGAAGGCCTCATTAAAAAAGAGCAAAAAGAAAAGCGCTCTCCGGTAGATAAGCTAAAGGAATACTGAATGAGCCTGATGGATTATCATCCAGAGATTTTAAGAACATTTATTAAATTTATTATTATCAAGACACAGATAAAATAAAAAAATGAAGAAGGAATTTCTTATGAAACCAAAGTTAATGACCGAAAGAATAAAAAGCAAGTGTCTTGGAACAAAGAAGTAACACTTTTTGCATCTTCAAGAGGAAATGTTACATATACATATTCTAATGGTATAGAGGGAGTTTGTATGGGCAGGAGTGATGAAATTAAGTGGTTAGATACCACCAATACCCATTCTACTTCTTTTAAATTTTTAAAATTTTTTTATTTTTAAAGATTTTTATTTTTACATTATCTCTACACCCAACCTGGGGCTTGAACTTAAAACCCCCAAATGAAGAGTTGCCTTGTTCTCCCGACTCAGCCAGCTAGGTTCCACTCCCTTACCCCCATTCAATTTCTAAATTTCCAAAAAGATATAAAAAGTATTAGGAAAACATATTATAAAACATTTGCAGATAGGAGTCAGAATTTTAAGCACAATGGATATAATTATTTTCCTATTGACTGAGACTTTAAAGCTGAGCTCAGTCTTATTTTGAAAATAACAGAAATATATTCCTAAGACTAGAGAAAGATAATTTTTATTTAACATTTGTTAGGACGCTCCCATGAGCTGCTTGGTCATGCGTGTTACACTGCTTACATGGCTAATGGGCAATCTTACCAAATGAGCCAAAGGCCACAAATAAGGCCTTGACTCATTTAATAATCATTTCACATTCCCACACTATGACCAAATCAATATTTTATGAGACTACTCAGTTCTATAGCCAGACCACTTTTCCAAAAAATTGAATTTTGTGCTTATTTATTTTATGGATCATTTGTTGAAACAGATTTCAAAACAGGTTTGGGCTATTTAGATTTTTCAGCGAGCTGAAAAAGAAAAACTTACAGACTGAGACTTTTAGAACTAGAAAGGACATCAGAGTCATCTCATTCAAACTTTCTTATTTTGTGTCTAAGAAAACTGAGGTCAACTGAGGAGAAAGGGACTTGCCTAAACCTTGTTGGCCTGGCTTCCTCCCTTTTTTAAGATGTCCCTGGTTTCTCCAGCAAGAAGAAATTTCATGCTTACATAATCTCAAAGAACATTTCGTATGGAACATCTTCTGTCTACCTAGGAATTGTGGATACCAATAGCAAGATTTTACCCTGTAAATTACTTAACAACCATTTCTACATGTTCTTATGTCACCCTACATGTCCCCCTTATGCCATGCCCCTGCATTGCAAATACTTCTTTACTTGTCTACCTCTCTTATTAGACTCCACGCCCCTTGGGAGCAGAGACCAGCTATGCACATTTGACTTCCAGAATCTAGTTCAGAGCCCAGCATGCAAGAGGCACCATAACTACATGTTGAATTAATCAAGTTTGAGAATGCAAACAAATAAATTCTTTGCAACCTAAAAATACTATTTTGAACTGAGAGAGAAGTCGGTGGAGACGAGAGGTGGATAGCAAATGAGAAGGGAGATTTAAGGAAGGAGACGTGCAAAGAGGCAAATAATACCAACGTTTTAGGGCATCACACATGAAACAGCGAAAACCAGCTCTTATTTAAAACAAGAGTAAAGGGGTGCCTGGGTGGCTCAGTTGGTTGAGCGACTGCCTTCGGCTCAGGTCATGATCTCAGGGTCCTGGGATTGAGCCCCGCATCGGGCTCCCTGCTCGGCGGGAAGCCTGCGTCTACCTTTCCCACTCCCCCTGCTTGTGTTCCCTCTCTCGCTCTCTCTGTGTCCAATAAATAAATAAAATCTTTTTAAAAATAAATAAATAAATAAAACAAGAGTAAAATTTTATATATGTAGAGAACGGGGTAGAAATTGGCAAATTCAGATGGTGACACTGAGAAGCTGTAGAAAAGAAATACGTGCATGGGACTTTTCATTAGCATTTAATATCTCTTCTTGTTAAAGAGTCTAAGGGGTTCCTTTAAAACAAGGATCTGAAGTACGTGGTAGAGAGTTATATAATGTCTAGACAACAGAGATACTTGTATCTAATCTTAGGACAACAATCCTACTTAACAAGTCCAGACACAGTGGGTATGAGACTGAGTTAGAAGGAAATGAGGATTGGTGATTAGTCCATTGCATTTCTTTAATAACATGAAAAAAAATGGATAAAGAAGTGAGATACATATTAAAGAATTATTAAGCAAGTTTACCAACTATAAAAAACAATTCCAGTATGTTTAGTCTAATTTTCTTTGCATGGACTATGCTATAAATAATTTTGTTGGATTTACCTTAAGAATGTACTGAAAGTCCAATGTGACAAGAGAAAGCTACCATAGATTTAAAGAGGAAGTTGTTGTTTAAAGAAACAGAGGGTTATCTTTTTTTCAAAAAAGGTTATTATCTCTAGAGTAAGTAATGGAAATGTTGTGGATATTATCTTCTTGTTCATCTCAGAGTACAGGATAAGAGAATGGGGTTAATGATAAGTTAAAAAGTCATAAAAATAAAAAGAAAGTAGCTGTAAAGGAATGACTTCTTATGATGGGCAGTAGTGGTTAAAAAAGAGAACCTTAGTAGTGAATGGCCATTTCTTGCACCAGATTATGGAGAAGGTTTCAATCAGGGTGGCAATGCGGAATCAGACCTCCTGAATAAGAGTTAATTCTTTCATTTTTACAGTGCACCAAGATAAAAACACTAATGTGTAGAACACTGGCATTAGAAACTTGGTTCAGAGGTTCCAAGCTGGCTTTTTTTTCTGTTATACAGAGCTGCTTTTTGCATATAAATAAGCACTGGATACAACTATATACTTAGACATATACTCTAAAAATGGGGGGGGAGGGGCAGGTGGGCTAAAAAAAACCCAAAAAACAAAAACCACCTGACCTTTTTCCCTGTTTAATTATAATCCCATGTTCTTTAAAATGCTTTAGAATTTATATGATTTTAAAAGACATGGGAGAAAGATCAGTCCAGAGAATATGAAAAGGTCAAAGATATTACCCAAGTGTTTACCGTAGTTATCCACTATACTAGTAAATAAAGCAACCAACACATACCATAGTAAGAAAACTATTAATGGGCCATCAAAAAAGGTCAGTTACCAGTATTTATTTTGGAATTCCCCATAGTTTTATCTCATCAAATTGTTTTTCCTTCCCTTTTTTGAAGCAGCCTGTTTAGTGAAAGTTAACTGAATCAAGATGGAGACAGAACAAGTTACTGTCACAACATTGATCTCTGTGCATACACTGCCCATTACTATTTCACCTAAACTTTCAAACACACAAATACTTTACATATAAAGTGTTTCTAAGCAGATGAAAACAATCACGTTGTGAGTTTCCAATTTCTGTTTGGAGCAAATCAATTCATCAGTAACTAGCATACCTTTAAAATGTCTTTCAACATACTTATGAATATGTTTCTTCTGGTAATTATAGAAGATCATTAACTATCTAATCTATGTCCTAACCAAACAAAATGAGAAAATATACATGTATATAAAAATACATGTCTTCATGACTCTGGATATTTATTGACTAAACATTTACTCATTCAAGATAAAAGTGATTAAATACTGAAATATCAAATCATTCAATAGTATTTCACCTTTACCACCATAATTAAATGCTATGCTGAGTAAATCCAAATGAATTAGAAACTTGTGGACTAAAAGAAAATATAGACACAAAAATAAAAAGGTTTCATGACAAAAGAATAAGAATATATGCTAATATATATTTATAGCTTACTTAAATATTATATGTGACTACTTTCTTCCTAACTTGGGCAGCAAATCAGAAAATATTGAGAAAAGGTTACTCTTGGCTTAGGTAGCCAAGCTGACCTCAGCAGAAAGTGTTTTTCTAATTACCTTTCCACCATGTTTCATCTGCTTATCAACTTGGATAAAAGAGAGGAATAATGAGGAACATAGTAAAAATATGAATATGTGAAATTACCAAGTTGGCTATATATTTTCCAATCTATTAGGTGATAAGATTTTATAGAAAGCGATAGCTACCTCTTATTCCTCCTGATTTGTATATTAGAAATCTTTACATTCTTAGAAACAAATAATTCTGGTTTTTGCATGAAAATATTTCTTACAAGGATTTAAGAAGCCCTGAAAACTCCACAAAAACTGGACTTTAAAAGGACAACCCTTTAATGTAGCTGAATTCGAGTAGTATGAACCAGTATGGCCAGCATCTGTTCTAATTAGTTGAGCATTTTTTCTGATTGTTGACTGGTCAATAGTTTGGATATCGCCCTTGACTTTTCTACATGATGGACAGAGCCCTCTAACATTTCTGATACCTGCTTGGCATATTGTATCCTTGGCAGATGAACTTAAGTTTGATCCATATTCTACTATAATACATAGAGCATAAATATTTTATTTTTTATTTTATTTTTTTTAAGAGCATAACTATTTTATCACAAGGTGAGTTGACCATAGGCTTTCATTTGAAACAGGGTAGTTTGAGGTAAAGTCTGAAGGTAACTTCACTACTCGTGTGTTCCAGACGAAATCATATGCATTATTTAAATATCTAAAAAATTTAAATACTCCTATTTGAGTAATTGGAAATATACCCTCATAGCAACATAAGCTGAGTGGGTTTAGTTTTCTAAGAAGTTAAAACACTTAAGGATTGCCACATGGCAAGAAATAAGCCACAAATGGCCTTTAGATTCTAGCAGAAAATCATTAAGAAAATCCAAGGTTATTATTCTTACATATATACCATGAAACTGTTGATTACACTTTATCTAAATAAGAATATTTTCTTAAGAAAAGAGAGAAGAGAGGGCAAGAGGTAAACAGGAGGAACCAAAAATTATCTCAAAGAGGGCAAAAGTATGCCTAGAAATCACCATCCAACTCACAACTCTGCATCCCCATGTAAGATCATGACTTGGATTTGGCCTGGATATTGGAGAAATCTAGACTAAAGAACTCTCCTCCTTTGAACAGTCCCAGCTGATAATCAGTATCCATTTAGCATCACATCTGACCTGGCAGAAACTAAAGACTTTTCAATTCAGCCATCTGGACATTTAAAATTTTCAGAGAGTGTACACTACAAGAAAGAAATTCAGGGAAAAAATATACAAACCACTACTTTATAAGGTCTTCATCTTTTTTCTAACCTACCCAGTCAATTTTGAAATGGCCTGATAATACTGTTATAAAGAATGTATAAACCTATGTGCAATTTGATCAGAGTGATCTTTGTACCATTCTATAAACCATAATGGATAGCTGTCAGGTTCTGGATTAGATATCTAAGAAGTCGGGTATCTAGAGCAATGGAGAAACAGAGACTGAGATTGGTATTTTGACATTTCACTGGTTATGTTCTCTTTTCTTTTCCTTGAGCTCCTGAATACATTCTCCCTTTTCATTTAAAGTGACTGACGTCTCGACAATGTTACAGAACCTAGACCACTCCCTGGAGACATTACTTTTTTTTTTTTAACTCCTTGGACATTTGGGAATACAATTTATAGCAAGTATAAACACTGTAAGTTGAATTGCTAAGGGAGTTTGCTTTTTGCTAAATTTCTTTCATAAGATAATGTTCTTGCAAAGCAATTAATACCACCAGTGGAGTAATGCTCCTCTTTTTATGAACAAATTTAGATGTTTACAAGAAATGCCGGGTGAAACCTTCTGACGAATTTATTAATAAGCACTTGGATTTGCACTTGTTTTGTTCACTGCTGTATGCCTAGCTGGTAGGAAAGTACTTGGGAGAGTAGTATAAGCTCAATAAATAAATGGGAAATGAATAAATGAATGAGCACTTTCAAGGCTTGACCTGAAACTGAAGCATGAGTGTCTCATTTCAAGTGCACAAGGGAAGCTGGAGAAATATCAGTGTTTAGGCTTTTACTTTCTCACATTAGTAGTTAGAACCACTCAGTTGGGAGGAGGCTAATGGCAAGGGGATGGGAAGTTTCTACATGTTACAGATTTAAAAGCATCCTCTCTATCAATTTGTTTACACTATTGAAAATCAAAATTGTTCTTTTCCGCAAGGAATTAGATATTTCTAGGCCCATATTGACTAAAATATAGGGGGAAAAAACCTGTAAAAAGCCCCACAGAACTTGTAACAATAGTCTAGGTAGAAGTATATATGACTGTTATACCAAGGCAGTAACACTTTCCATGATTTAATACCCTAGTGGATAAACATTTAAATTTAAAGTGTAGATACATTTTGGAAACACTCAACTGACTCAGGAAACACATGTGCTTTGGTGCCATCGGGTCATACTTCAGGTGGAGCCCTGTGAAATTTTTTGGAAAGTACTGGTAGAAATAGGTTGGAAGGAGGGAGAGAGAGCACATAAATCCATTAGCAATTGCATTTATAGCTCTTCCCATCTGTCATTTTCAAAGCATTTTTCTAATATTAGCCGCTGAAGTTGTAAGTACACATGGCTTACGTCCATTGTCTCCTCTTACTTGGTAAAGATAAAGAAGTGAACGCAGAAAGCAAAAGTGACTTAACACTTGTTTGTGATCCGGGTAGAAATAAATGCAAAGACATAAGCCACAAGTTCTCAATTTCCTTCTTTGTGCTGAAAATCTATGAGGCCAACTTTTTCCTAGGAATAACTTTTTACCTTTTAATAGCATCTTCACTCCTATTCTTCACATCAATTAGGGAGAAAGCATAGAATATGAAAACATGGTTAGAGTTACCTATTATAATCCTTTGCATTGGAGATTTGATTATGCCAATTCAAGGCAAGAAAGGCCAACTCATAGAAAGAAAGAATCACGTGATGTTAGCAAGGCTTGATGAATTATATGAGGTCTACAGTTACCATCAAAATCACGTGACACAATGGATTTCTAAGGTCTTTGTTTTAGTTTGACCTAAACAAAGTGATTCGGTTGTTTTAACTAAACTCATACCTCCCAATCTCTCCAGAACGTAAGTGATATTACAGTGCCTGCTCTTGGCTGAGACAAACAAGTGGCCCATATCATTTAACAAAATTGTCTGAAGAAATTAATAGCCGTAATTTTAGGGTGAGTATGACAGTCCTAAATAGTTCTTTCATTAGATCAGTTATTTTAAACTTTAAAATACATATGTGCCTCCCACTGGAACATACATTTGAAAAAGACAACTAGAAAACTTTAACTGGGGCGCCTGGGTGGCTCAGTTGGTTAAGTGACTGCTTTCAGCTCAGGTCATGATCCTGGAGTCCCAGGATCGAGTCCCGCATCGGGCTCCCTGCTCGGCGGGGAGTCTGCTTCTCCCTCTGACCTTCCCCCCTCTCATGCTCTCTATCTCATTCTCTCTCTCAAATAAATAAATAAAATCTTAAAAAAAAAAAAAAGAAAAAAAAGAAAACTTTAGCTGAATGAATCTTGTCCCTACCCAGGCTTATCCCTGCAACCTATGCAAGAGAGTTGGGAATCTGGAAGCTTCTGGTGGCTAAAGTCTGCGACATGCTTCTAGAACGACCAAAAGACTAACTAGCCACTCAAATGAGAAAAAGGTTTGGCAAGTCCAAGGGAAGAGAAGCTTACAATTATTGACCCACCAAAATTTAAAAAAACAAAAACAAACAAACTTATACAGAAATTCAGGACATATCTCACAAGGGGAAGAAGAAACTAAAAAAATTTAAGAGACAAAGCCAGCCTATACAAATTAGAATAATATATGCACAAATCTCTGGAGAAACTCTATTATATCACAATTAATGCAGAGACTGCAATCAAGCCAGGCTAATTTCAATAGATTCCAAGTTTTGAACAGTTCCTAGACTATCCAAGTGGGAATTTGGCCAGGATGCTGGGGTTAATAATTCATTTTGAGAGAGGCTAATTCTTTGGGAAGCAGCCCACTCTGCAGGAGGAAGCATTTGGCCCATGTGAGCAAATTTGCTCTTCAAGATCACCTTTTATTAGCTCCACAAGATACCTTTTTTTTTTTTGGGGGGGGGGGGGGGGGGGCGGGGGTCCGTTTACTTTCTCATACATATAGAAATATTTATCATGTTTTCAATAAATATATACTGAAGTCAGAGAAATTGTTCAAGCATACACATTGAATGTTTGGGTTCTTAAAGAACAATTTTTATACCAACTTTAAAGTACTACGATCGGAGTATAGGGTCGTCAGAGGAGTAGTGTGGCAAAACGTATGGGCTCTGGAATCAGACAGTCCTGGCTTTTAATCTTGGCTCCAAACTGTGAAACTTTGAAGAGGCCACTGAATCACTCTAGGATTCAGGTTCTTCGCTCATAAAATAGGAAAATTAATGGTGCCTACCTGATAGGGGTCTTGTGAGGTTTAAATAAGTCATTTGTTAATTGAACAAACAATTATTGAGTGCCAGAAACTGTTACTGGCCCTGAGAATACAGTAGTAAGCAGACGAGACAAATCCCTGACCTCAGGAATTTATATTCTGATAAGAGATATAGGCAATAAACAACAACAACAACCACACACACAATCTGCCTGGGGCTAAGTTTTATAAATAAAAACTTGATTAAGGTCATTTCTGAACTGAGATAGAAAGTGACTAGGGATGCTGATCTTTTCTGTAGGGTAGTCAGGGAGAGCATTTTGAGAAGGTAACATTTGAGCAGAGACTTGAGTGAAGTCCGAGCTAGCCAGGAGGCCGGAAAACCAGGAGACCAGAGTCCTAAAGCAGGTGAGGGGAGCTGTGTGGAAGGATAGGGCCAGAGAAGCAGCTGGTGCCAGAACACCTCAGGTCTTAAGGGTCATCTTAATGGACTCAAGTACTAACCTAGCATCTGGCACATAATTAAGGACATAACATAATAGCTATTTATTCATATTATTCATAAATAGAGTCACAAGTCAGAATCTTTTGTTTCCATTGCTCTGCTACGTGGTTGGGAGTTTTCTCCATTAATCCTCTCATCCTAACATAGCTGATTCCTAACTAATACCTTCACACAGTTTAAACGCTCATGAGTATCACCAGTGTTTCTAAATACAAACGTTTTCTGTGATGTGTGATTATTCAGCATCTTCTTTGTCTGTTAATGGGTCTTTCAAAGGCATTTTGGTTAAGGTGAGCAGAGGTACACAAGAAATAGTGGGACATACTAAGTAAGGAGATGAAGTAATACAGTATCCTTTTTGTTTTCCCCAGGAACACCAGAATTTGGGTGTCACTTCCTACTTAGCTGTTTTGGAAGGAAATCTTTCACTGGTCTTCATGTCTCTAAATCTGACTACAATCAAGCCCCAGTAATTACCAGCAGCACCCACATGAGATAACTGCATGAATCATTCCTATCTTTCCCAAAACTTGCATGGCTCCATTTAATCAAAAACCAGATTCTTGGGGTGCCTGGCTGGCTCAGTCGGTTAAGCATCTGACTCTTGATTTTGGCTCAGTTCCTGGTCTCAGGGTTGTGAGATTGGGCCCCTTGTTTGCTCCATGCTGGGCGTGGAGCCTGCTTAAGATTCTCTCTCCCCTCCTCCTTCTCTCCTCCCTTAAAAAAACCCCTAAAACAAACAAACAAACAAACAAACAAACTCCTGGCCTGCCTCTGAAGGTCTTTTACATTCTGGGCCCAACCTATCTTCCCAAACTTACATCCCTCTACTCTTGAACACGTACGTAAAATCCTAACTGAACCATACTGGCTTCTCTGTCCATTTTATTCCTGTACTATTGCCATCAAAATATTTGCCATCTTGCAGATAGTTCAAATGCTCTCCCTTATTTCAGGCTCTCTTCTGATTTTTATATACATGGAGGTCTATGTTTCTCAGCCCCTCTGTACCTCTCTTCCCCATGAATTGGGCAGGGCAATGCTCCTAGTTCAAGACAAATGAATGTGATTGAGGGGACATAGGCTCTTTGGGGCCTAAAGAATTCGCTTGCTGATGTAAATTCCCCAGGTCCTTTCTCTTGCTGCAGATGGGGGTACTTATTGAGATGAGATGCCACAAAATGGAAGGACCTTTACATGCTGAGCTTGCATATGGAGGATAGCTGCCTCAGAGGATAGCACGAACTCCTCATGGACTTTGTGTGCCCAAGAAACAAATTCTTATGTTAAGCCACTGAGATTCTGGTACTATTTGTTGAAGCAGCATAACATAGCCTATTCTGACTGATATACCATTATTCAAGATCTTCTTTGATCACTACTTTGAAGTGATTCTTCCTCTCTTAAAAAATCATATGGAAAAATTTTTATTGTTTTTTTAGATGCTGGTAAATAATTGCTTTGTAGGAAGAACCAACTCTACTGAAAAAGATCTTTGATAAACTCGGGATAGTTAGGAAATGGAGGCTGAAATGAATCCCGCAGACCAGGGTTCTAGTGACCCAGAACTCAGCCTAATAAAGGGCTGCCAAGCTGTGTTGAGAGCTGCCTAGGAGAAGAGATGGAGAGATGAGTAAGGTTAAGAGGGGATACTTGCAGATGAGATGGGTTTAAAGGGAATTTTCCAAGTGACATGTGTGCTATGTGATGTGACAGTTCCCCATGTCATGGCAAATCTTTAGTAAAACTAGAAAATTCAAAAACTCCTCATGTGGTTCAATTTCTTCCAGAAGCTGATGAAGTGACTGAATTTTGCATCAAGATGGTGTAGGGTTAAAACAGTCGCTTGAGTGGTCAAAGGAATCAGCTGAAATCTGGGTCACACTTCACTTATTAATGAAGCAAGGAGGAGAGATCATATACCACCTTGGATATAGATGCTGGGGGGCCCTGACTCCCCAATAAGAGAGTAAGATTCTCAACAGATGGAACCATATTTCACACATCTCTTCATTCTGCATGTGCTTAACCCAGAACTCTATAGTGGAGGGCCCCAGTAAAAACGGACCAAGTGAACAGATGATTGGTACAGATCAAAACCAGTCCCCTTCATTTTGTTTTATCATACCAAAATGTATAACTTACTCTTCTATTTCACTTTTCCGCTAGAGACATTTTCAGAATATTCTATGCTATTTCAGTCATTTTAGTTTGTAAGTGGTAGCAAATATTTTAAGTCCTCATCAGCACAACCTTGCTAATTAGACACTGCTACATTTATTCTCTTAATCTGCACTCTTAGCTGCATTTAATGATCTGAATTTTGTCAGCATGAAGAGAAAGGGCTTCCACAAAGGGTGAGAATTGGGAGGAAATGTAGATAAAAATGAATTTCACTATCTCACTTCCAGTTTATCTTCTCTGTCATCAACATTAAAGTCCTGTTTTTGTCTCTTCAGAAAACCACATGACATTTGAGAATCTTCTCCTCTACTGCACAAATTTCAGAACCATCTGGAATACCTTCCTCCCTTCCTTCTCTCCACCTCCCTGATCGTCCATCCTTTTCTTCCAATACGAAAGTTTTTTTTTTTCTCCTTATTTGGCTTGCTCTTCTTGTGCTTCTGAGCTCTTTAATTTTATCATAATTCTTTGGCTACTTTGGTATCATCTATGGGAAGACAAACTTACACATACACAGGAGAGTTTGAAATAAATAATACTTGGAGATAAATCCTCTGTAGTATATATCAAAATCAACTTTTCTGACTTTTAATTCCAAATATTAATGAGAAGTTAAAAGGGCAAAGAGTCAAGTTGGTACATCCCAGTACATGAAGAAGAGCTAACATAACACATATGTAACTATTTTTAAGTATGTTTGGGCTCTCCATCAGGAAGACTTGTATCTGCATAAAAAATTAGTAAATTAAACTCACACCTATAATCTTTGAAGATCTTATCATAATGAAACCAGCTTCTTACAACATAATACTTGAGAACATTTGTTAATTTGGCCTATTTTTGCAAAAAAGAAAAGTATAGATAAAAAAAAAATGATACACGGCCCTCTTCACGTATTTCTTTTACTTGTCAGAGCTGATGAATTTGATTATTGACACAGACTATAATAATAATCTACATATATACCCAGTCAAGTTTTACAAAGAATGAGCACCTGCTTAAAATTCTTGAATATAATAATAGCTTCGTTTCAAGGAGCAAACACGTGTGTGTGTGTGTGTGTGTGTCTGTCACACACACGCATGCGCACCCCCGCACGCACACACACACATTCTCACTGCAGTAAATTAGAGATGCTCACAATATAACAAATATGGATTTCAACATGCCCTTTGCTACTCAAATTAGTGGAAGCGTCTGCATTACTGTCCCCAACATAGTGCAAGGAAAGTGATTCCTTGCCCAGACAAGGGGCTTCTGACACTTGTCTTTATTGCCCCATCATAAATTCGTAAAGGGATGTCTGCTGTAACCAGTTGGCAAGTTCACTGCATAAACATCAACACCAATTTAATGACTTGTGTACACATCGTAAACTAGAGAATCTTTATACAAAGAAATCAGATAAATCAAACATGAGCTGAGGCTTGGGGAAAGCAATTAAAGCTTTGAGTTAAGGTGGCTGTAGGAGGGGCACTGTATCACATCGGAGCAGATAATAGAAAATGTGTTAACGCCCCCACAGTATGTGTAATTAAATTAATTAGTAATATTAAATGTGTTTAAAGCAACATCTCATCAACTGATAAGAGAAATAGACAAGAGCAGATAAATAGATAAGAGACATTTAAAAATTTAAATTTCCCATTTTATGTGTTCAAAGATAGGCAAAATAGCAAACAAATAAACAAACAAACAAAACCCTGAAACTTCCTAAGAAGTTGATAAAAATAAAACAGGGAGGGGATGTAAAGTCGATTTACTTGCCTCCGGCTAGTAATGGAAAAAAGAAATAGTCAGAACATAAAAACCTCTTTGGCCATATTTCATTTCCTATAGCATATTGAAATGTTTTGGTGCCAACCCATTTCATTCAAATACCTCAAAGGCTGGTATAAAGTACCTTTAAGGTACATGGTTTTCTGAGCAAGTATTTGCGGTCAATCCCTAAGAAATGCTTTGAGCATCACCTGGTAATACAAATTTTAAAATTATTTTTAAAACATCCAAGGAGATTTTGCTGAACAAAAATTAGATTGCTTATATGCCAAAGCTCCTCATCAGCTGAAAGCTGGAAGCTAAATTTGGCCATAAGAAACTGGCTTGGAACTTTAGAAGTTCTGGGGCCAGATTCAGCCCTGTATTACTTGTATGGCTTGTTACATAGGAAAAAAATAGGTCTGTTCCAGTGATAGCAAGACTTCCATTTATTCATCTCAAAAGCAATAAGATCCTAGAATGGAGCCTCCATAACACAAAATGCTTTTAAGTTCTCCCTGAGGGGAACACGATATACACAATTTATGTAAAAAGAAGAAAAATGAAAGCTAAGTATTCCAGTTAAGGGTCAGAAATCAATATTTCTTTAACAGCCTAAGCAACATGCATTACTCTCAATACAAATACTTAGGAGACTTTACATTCTCCATAAAGGGGGATTTCCACATAATTGGGGTTGAAAGTGGCAGAACACGCTCTCCCAACTTAGTTTCTATTGCCGAAAGATGAAAAAGAATATATTTGGACAGCACTGCACTGATCCTGTCATCCCTGGTTAAAACTTCTTACCTTAATGTCCTAAGTGTGGAGCAACAGGTAACTACATTTTAATACATCTCAATGGAATATGACAAAGACATTACAACATCAATATGAAGACCATACAGAAACAGGAAAAAAATCTGAACATAAAACTAATTGTACTGAGATAATGAGAATACAGCTCTTTTGGGGGTGCCCAATTTTTTTTTCATGGTGCTGCATTATGTTATCAATGAAAAGTTTTTAAAAAGTAAACCTTCTATTCATTTCAGCAGCACAGAAAAGTTATGATAAGATATAGTAGGTAGATAGTGGACCTTAAGAAATAAAGTATAAGGACTGAATTTTTTAAAGTATATATACCCTAATTAGTTCCTGAGCATTCACTTTGGCCCTCCGCCAATCTACTCTCCATACTGGAGTCAGAATCATCCCTGTGAAGGATGGATTTGATCTCTCACTCTATAGCTTGACATAATTCAATGGCTTTCCATTGCTTTCAGGCTAAATATCAAAATGCTTTTCTGGTGCCTTCAAGGTACCAGATGAGCTGGGTGGGAGCCTCCAGAGTCACGTTGCTCTATTGTCCACCTTCTTTCTCCCCTCCATCCACACAACCATTCCATTTCCATAACTCTACATGCTTTCTCCTGTCACAGGACCTTTGCACATACGTCTCTGACTTCTTCCCTTGTGCCCTGTCCTTCACCTCTCTAATGCAACATCTTCTTGCTTCAGATCTAATGTTAATTGATACTGACCTTTTTGATCAGGTCAATTCCCTCTTAACATATTCTCTCAAAGCTCCCTAGTTTCTCCTTAGGGCACTTACCCCAACTGTCCTTTTACCAGTCTATAAACACCACAAGGGCAGCACTTGCATCTATTTTTTTTTTTTTTTTTTTGTCCACCATTCTATCTTCAGTGCCTGTCACAGAGGGTGGTTCATAAAGGAAGTGCTTGATAAATACCTGCGGGATGAATGAGTGAGTGAATGAATGTCAAGGTATAATTAAGCTTCTTAAAAAAGCCCACAAAAGCAACCTCAAGGCCTTTCTAAGTGGCTGGAAACTAAGTAATAATTCAGAGACTATATCAATACAGGCACTGCTCAATGGATAAGATCGAATGATTCAATTGTGGTTGGTGAGGCCCAGCTGAAGACTGAAGGACAATCATCAAATAGCCCTTCTGCTCCTCACAGGATCCTTACAAAATGGCACGAGAGCGCATCTGCCAGATCTTTTGCTTGTGCATGGCTACCTTCCTTACTTAGCCAAGCTGACTCAGAAGTTAAACCTCTTAGAAGGATCAGTTATCCACTTACTGGGTTTTTAAATAAAGAAGCCTATTAATTTTTCTTCACATTCGGAGTAAGTAACAAAACAGTGGTCATCAGCAAAGAGCTTCTAATTTCTCCCTCCATCTGTATATGCTTTCATGATGACTATTTTTAAAAATCCATTTATTAGTCCTGTGCCTTTTAAAAGTTTTTATTCTTCCTGTCCTTTCCTTCTTTCAATGATGTGTTGCCATATGGCCTAAGGAGCCCCAGGGACTCAACCACCATCATTTCTCCTGGTTTCCAAATGACCTTAATTTTTACTAGGGTTTAAGATTCAAGCATATAACAACCACTCTTTCTTTCCAAAGCAGAATTTAGAGGACTCAGTTGTAAATGATTCATAGAGCTACTTTTTTTTCCTGTGTATCAAAAGCAATGAAGAATTCGCTGATTCCTGATTTTGAAACCAATTTCCGTTTTCTACCACTCTGTTGAAACTGCCTTTATTTGCTTAGCACCAAGAACAGGTTTCTTTGCATGGGTTAAGAACTTTCTTTCAGATCTATTAAGTATCTTGTAGATACTTAGATATCTGTATTTGCATACCTGCCTTGTCCTTGCGAATAAACACCAACAAAACTCTAGGAAGATGATTTTTGTTTCCACCGAACCTGTTTGCTCATCTATAAAATAGGATAATAATAACTTACAGGTCATTGGGAGGATGGGGAGGATGATTGGAGTGATGATGATTAAATAAGAAGTTAAGGGGCACCTGGGTGGCTCAGTCAGTTAAGTATCTGACTCGATTTCAGCTCAGGTCATGATCTCAGGGTTCTGATCTCAGGGCTGTGAGATCGAGCACTGCATCAGGCTCCAGACCGGGTGTAGAACCTGCTTAAGATTCTCTCTCTCCCCCTCCCTCTGCCCCTCCCACCCCCCTTTCAAAAAAAAAAAAAAAAAGTTAAAATACCGAAGTTAAAAATGGTAACCATACTTTGAGTTAAAAAAAAAAAAAAACCTAAAAACTAATGATAATTGTTTTCCTAGTCTTTGAAAAAAATTAATATTCTATTTGAAATCTTTGTGAGATCTATAAATCCACTGGTTTCTAAAACTGACCTTTTGCAGCTTATATATGATATGCCTTGTTGTCCATGGCTCCCCACTAGAATTTATAATTACATATTTCTAAACATGTAATTTAGCAATATTTTTATATCAGTTCTCTTTTTTATTGTCCAAATGAGAACATTTTTTTATCTTTGCCTTTGAAATCATCTTAATACAAATCAGTCTAATTTCCATTTCCAAATTCTGATAAGGATGAACGCTTGTCTTCTTTTGCATCATGAAGTGCACGTTCTTCATGATTTTAGAAAAAAATACATCAGGGCTGATATCGAGTCTACAATGTTATGTTTTAAAACACCAAATATCATATTGAAATAAAAAAATAGATTTCAGAATTCTAAATATTCATATTTCAAGCTCCTACCTGTTTCATTTGCTATATTTTTTTCTTTCTATCCAGCCATAGATGTTGAACTCAGGAAGGTCAATGAGTCCATCTATTTTACTTGCAATATTTTTTATACTCCAAAATCAAATTGTTTATATTCTGAAAATTAACAGTCATTTAATGTATACCAATAGCTCAATGATTCCCTATATTCTCCTTAATTCTTAAAGCATTTCAGAGCTGTGACATGCCATATATATCATCTAAAAATATGAAAAATAGAAACAAAAGAGGCAATTTCCCAAAGAGTAGGCATTTCATCATGTTGAAATAAGATCTCGCCCTCTAGAGCTGACCCTCACCTCACCTCAGACTTCCTGGATTCTTAAGTTTGTGGCCTTGGCATACAAGGGTTAACATAGCCCATAAGCTAAATTCAGGATCAGATGGACAGGGCATGAGGAACCAGGACCTCCTGTTAAATCTCCATGCCACGTTTGGTCAAGAACAAATGGAACAGTCCTTCCCTTGTCTCTGGCCTTTCTTGTTCTCTGGGGTGAGAAAGTAATAGAGTGTAGTATAGTCACACCCACCAGAATTTCTCTTGGCACCTTTTGTGTGCCAATCACGGCAAAATGCTTTTTTATATTCCTGGTAAAACGTGCCCATAAGAGAAGAGCCAGGCTCGTATTTTCCCCAAAGATCAAAATATCAAGAGATGGGAAATCCCCCCCCGCCCAACAGAACGACCTTATTATCGAGACTAAGGCAAGCACCTGGGGAATTAATAGCTGACATACCTCATTTTAAACATCTACCATATGTTCACAGAAAACACAGCCACGTTACTTATCACTTTCTGTTTTTCTTTCATTGGTTTATGTTTTGCTTTGAATAAAAACTGCACGGAAACACAGTCTTACGTCACCCGGTATGCTGCTCTTCCACGGAAGAGCTCAGTAACATTTTTAGTGTTTTATTTATGCAAACAAAAGAGCTCCTCAAATCAGTGCGGGCTGAACTGCTTGGAGAGTGCTGTTTGAATTTCAGTAAACTGAAGCTTTTTCCTAACACTGCTCAGGTGCAGACACTCCCCCAAAAGGTCTGGGATTGCTCCCCCACTACACTTCTTGTTTTTTAAAATCGCATCGTGGCGTTTTGGCATTCCTTAAATTTATTCAAAGTAGAATCATGACATTTCTGAAGGTAAGTCAGTGGGTTCACCAAAAAATGAGTTTTTTTCAGTGTTCTATGCATTTACTGAATGCCTACCATGTGCTGCGGGCTCTGCACGCATGCACGCACGTTCATCTTCCTCCTCTCAAGACAACACTGTGAGATTAACGTGAGCAGCTCCATCTTGGAGAGGCTGAGCTTCTGAGAGGGTAAGTTATCTGCTTAAGGTCAGACAGCTAGTGAGTGGCAGAGCTGGGAATCCAACTGGGGTTTCTTTGTTTTGTTTTGTTTACTTTCAACTGTTTGTTGTTTTGGCTGGCACGCAACAGAGATGATGTTCATGTGCACTGCTGTGCCCAGGGTGAGTCCAAGGTGATAGGACGTTAAGAAAACAAATGTGAATGCAAGTGGGTGAGAGTGGCTTCTGGACACAATCCTATCCAGGTGTGCATACTAACACATATGTGTCATCTGGAAACATCGGTTCTTACCTACTGTGACACACCACAGCTGATGGAGATGGAGGGCACTACACCTCTGTGTCGAGAAACTGGACAGAAAGCAGTAGATCAGAGGACTGAGACTCAATTCCTCCGAAGTTTGCTGTGAGTCATTAATTTTTTACTTCTTTGTCTTTTAGTATGATTAGTGGGGACATGCAATTTAATCCAGTGTTTATTGACCACCTACTATGGGCAGGCATGATGCTTGCATAGGATATAAAGAGGAGTAAAACCACAACCCCTGCCCTTAGAAACTTAAAAAACTCAGGAGAAGAATGACAAGTGTACAAGTATACAAATGACAATAATAGAATCTTAGAACCAAAATTCAGCTCAGGAAGAAGATTTTTCCAAGAATCTTTCATATAGTTATTTAAAACCAGGTTGCTTGTGACATCAATATTAAAGAAAAGGATTTAAATAAATCAAATCCATGAAACGGACAGCAACAAATGAGATATCCTGAAACATATTACAAAAAAAAATCCTGTTGATTGGAAGGAATAGGGAAGTAGGGTAGCAAAATGTTTAAAAGCATAGATTTTGAATCAGAATCCAATTCAAGCTCGTAGTTGTATTAACTACCTAGTCTTAGGTTCCTCATCTGTTAGAAGGAATAATCAGCAATATCCTGCATCAAAGAGTTGTCATATTTAAGAAAGTAATCACTGCAGTGAATGACTTATTGGCACAGTCAACTCACCATAGTCATAAATATCAACTCATAATATCAAATATCCACAAAAGCAGGCTCTTTTACTTGTGGAACTCCCTATCACTAACTCCTTAAGGTAACATCTAGGAGAGCCTGGCTCATCTTTATCTTCTTGAGGAATTTCTAGTGATCCGGGCTTCAGTGAATGCAGGCAGAATCAAAAGTCTAACCAGAGGGGAGCAAGCAACCCTAATCCAACTTGGCTCACTGCTTGCTGAGCAACTACTAATGTACCGAATTTCTCGCTTAGAGGATGCAAATTTGCAAATGTTACCTCTCTGGCCCTCTAGAAGGGCACATGTTCTACAAGTCCGAACTGTAACAAATTTTGATAAGCCACTCTCATTGGGTAAAATGACGCACGTCCTCCATATTTCACAAGATGATACATGACACACAAGAACTTCTTAACAATTTAATCCATATTTCTTCTCAGCAATACGAATCGGTTTCCAGTCTACAGGCCGAATTTCCTTGGCCTTTACTACAACAACAATGGCAATAAGGACTAAACCCTTTGGTTAAATGCATAATATGTGCCAGAGACGGTGCTGAGTGATTTACATACATTTTTGCTAATCCTCGGAGCAACTCTGTGTTTTACAGATGCAGAATCTGAGATGTGAAATGACCTGTCTGAAGTAACACTGTCAGTCAGGAGCAGAATTTAGATTAGATGAATCCAGGCCAGTCTGGCTCCGGGATCTGTGTTCTTATATGTATGTATACATAGATGTGCTCTTATATGTACCACACTAGCATGCCTGTTTGATGCACTAAAGAGCATTTTTTTATTATTACATTCTTGTTTATTACATGGATGCTTTTATTTTGAAATGTTAAAAAAGTACTGATTATTACTCAAGTACGGCATGGTCATTGCAGAAAACTTAGAAAAGAAAAAGAAGCAAGAGAAAACAAATTAAGTCCTAAATAATTCCCTACCCAGAAAAGGCACAGCTAATATTTTATGTCATAACCTCCCAAAACATTTTTCATAAATATATATTTGAATTTATATTATTTTTACAAGAATGGGTTTATGCTCCATGTACTATATTCTGTTTTTTAAAAAATGGTATGAATATCTTCTCATATCAATATACATCCCCATGACCATTTTTTTTTTTTTAATTTTAGGTAATTTAGTTGTCTTCTCTATCACAACTAACATTATGTGAGCTGAAGTCCAGGTCTGAGCAGCAGAGCTTAACAAATGTTCACGTAAATAAAACCCTTTGGACCACCTGTTATTATTTTTGATGGCTGCATTTTATTCCACAATGGAGCTGTATCACAATCTAATTTTTCTCGATTACTAGATAGATTGCTTCCAATGTTATGACTAAAGTAAACAACTGCAATCAATATCTACTTACATCTTTGCTCATTAACTCATTAACTATTTTTTTAAAAGATTTTATTTATTTATTTGACAGAGAGAGAGCGAGAGAGAGAGCAGGAACATAAGCAGGGGGAGTGGGAGAGGGAGAAGCAGGCTTCCCGCTGAGCAGGGAGCCCGACATGATGTGGGGCTCCATCCCAGGACTCTGGGATCATGACCTGAGCTGAAGGCAGACGCTTAACGACTGAGCCACCCAGGTGCCCCTAAATCATTAACTTTTTAGGAAAATTGCTAGAGGCGGAAATCTGGGGTCAAAAGTATGCATTTTTTTAAGGTGTGCTTCTCCAGAAAGGTTCTATCAACGTAGGCCCTGAATGCCCAACGTAATGTGAAAGTGCCCCTCCCCCACATCCTTACCATACATCCCTCTGATGTATGCTGATCTGACAGATGAAAACTGGCATCTTAATTTTTATTTCCTTGAGTACTAGATAGGATAAATTTTTTTCCAATGGTTACTGATCATTTGCATTTTTCACTAATGAGTTACTCAGCATGAAGTTTCATCAGATGCATGTTTAATTCAACTATATACACTCAGCCACATAATAATTTATACATAATTAAAGTTACTATAAAATTCTATTTTGCATACATCCTCTTGCTTATATATAGTCCATTACCTTTTTTTTTTTTAAAGATTATTTATTTATTTATTTATTTGAGAGAGAGAGAATGAGAGACAGAGAGCATGAGAGGGAGGAGGGTCAGAGGGAGAAGCAGACTCCCTGCCGAGCAGGGAGCCCGACGTGGGACTCGACCCCGGGACTCCAGGATCATGACCTGAGCCGAAGGCAGTCGCTTAACCAACTGAGCCACCCAGGCGCCCTAGTCTGTTACCTTTTAAAGAGACTTTGTCATTTGTCTTTTCACTTTGTTTATGGTGTTGCTTGCCATTCAGAAAGCTTAATTTTTTAATAGTCAGATCTGATATGTTTTCTGCCCCTGAGGCCAGGCACAGAGAGACTTCTTTAACTTAAAATTACATAATTATCTAACTATTCTATTCTACCAATTTTGTTGTTTTATTTCTTACATTCAAATTTTTAATTCATTAGGAATCAAATGATATAATCTCTTCTGCCTTCTCCCATCTAAGATGCTATCTTTATTTTAAAATAAATTCTTATGTAAACTTAGGTATGGTTCTATACTTTCTCTTCTGTTCCACTGACAGGCATGTTCATTTCTGTGCCAGTTCAATGCCAGCTTAATTACTATGGCTTTGTAATGCGTATTAACTAAAGTAGGGTAATACCCTACTTTTGTTGCTCTTAAAAAAAAAAATCACAGGGTATATTAGTGTGTTTATTCTTCAAAATAAAACTTGGAATAATTTTTGTCAGGCTTATCCTCAAAAACTTAACATTTTATTGTGTAGATGCTTATAATATACCTCTCCATTTAATCAAGTTTTCTTTCTGTCTCTCAGTTTTGTCATTTTGTCCAAATAGGAATAAAATATTATCTTTTAAAGTTATCAGTTGATATTATATATTTTGTTGATTCTTTATCTTCTCTTACTGCTGATAAGAAGCTAAGCTATTGATATTTATAGACCAATTTTATAAACTACTGACTTCACATTGTTTTGAATAGTTTTTCATTTGATTTTTTATTATTGTTCAGGCAGGCAATACCATTTGCAAATTATTTAAGTTTTTCTCTTCCTTTCTGGTATTTACCCTTCTAGTTTCTTTTTTTTCCTCTTGCTGCATTGATTAGAATATCCGGAGCAACTCTCAGAAAAGCTGAGAAAGTACTATTTCTTATTTATAGTGTATCTATCTGTAGAGGTTCCTTATCTGATACGATCCCAAGTATTATTTTCTGATACATATTCTGTCAAATGTTAAAAATATCCTTTCATTCCCTATTTCTTAAGAATTTAAAAATCAGAAATGGATGTTGACTTTTATTAATGTTTAAGCATTTAATATAATTAGCATGTGGCTTTTCTCATGATCTATTGACACAAATTTTTTTAACGCATTTTCTAATGTTGGAAGATTTTTGTTTTCCTGGAAGAGATTCTAAATAGATTCGAATGCATTTTGAAAACCCATTTTTGAATTTGGTTTATTAATAGTCTACTTAGGACATTTGTATCTATATTTATAAGAGATCATACGCATTTTTTCTTTCATGCCTTATCTTTTGTCTGGTTTGATACTAGGCTGTATAAAATCAAGAAAATATTCAACCTTTTCTATATTGGGAATTATTTAAATAGTGGAGGAATTATTACAAGAAATTGGGTAAATGCCACCATAAAACAGCCTAGGTCTACCATCTTTTTTAAAGGGAGAGAGAGGGGCTTAGTTTTTAGATAATGTTTTCTTTCTTTCTTTTTTTTCCCACGATGATGGGTATACTCTGGTTTTCTACTTCTTGAATCTTTTTTTGGGGTAATATATTTATATTTTTATATTTTTTATTTAAAAATTCTAGATATATAATTATATATCATAAATGAACATTTTAAAAGTGTACAATGCTGGGCACCTGAGTGACTCAGTTAAGCATCTGCCTTCGGCTCAGGTCACGGTCCCAGGGTGCTGGTATTGAGCCCCACATCAGGCTCCCTACTCAACAGGGAGTCTGTTTCTCCCCCTTCCTCTGCCCCTCTCCCCCCGCTCATGCTCCCTCTCTCTCTCCTGCTTGCTCTTCCTCTAAGTAAATAAAATCTTTAAAAATAAAATAAAAGTGTACAATGCAGTTGTTTTTACTATAGTCATGAAGTTGTGCAACCATCACAACTATCAAATTCCAGAACACTGTCATCACCCCAAAAAGCAAGCCCATACCCATCAGCAGTCACTCCCCATTTTCTCCCTCCTCCAGCCCCTGACACCTACTAATCTACCTCCTGTCTTTATGGATGGGGCTATTCTCCACATTTCATATAAATGGAATCATATAATGTGTGATAATTTTGTGTCTGACTTCTTTCACTTAGCATAATATTTTCAAGGCTCATCCATGTTGCAGTATAAATCAGTGCCTCGTTCACTTTTATGGCTGAATAATACTCCACTATGTGGCTATACACATTTTGTTTATCCAGGCATCAGTTGATGGACATTTGGGTTGTTTTCACTTTTTGGTTTTTATGAATAATGGTCTATGAATGTTTCTGTATGTATTTTTGAGTAGACATGTTTTCAGTTCTCTTGGGCACAAAACTGGGAGTGAAACTGCAGGATCATATGGTAACTCTATGTTCATCTTTTTAAGGAACTGCTATACTGTTGTTTAAAGTGCCTACACCATTTTACATTCTCACCAGCAGTGTGGGAGGGCTTAATTTCTCCACATCCTCACCAACATATAGTCTTTTTTTTTTATAGCCATCATGGTGTGAAGTACACACCACTTAAAAAAAATCAGTTCATCAAGACTTTCAAAACTATTATAAGTTTTTATTATCTTATTACCTCCTATTTATCTGTTATTTTATCTTTCTCATTCCTAAATTTTTATGTTTGTAGCCATCTTTTTTTTTTTTTTTTAAAGATTTTATTTATTGGACAGAGAGAAGGTGAGCGCACAAGCAGGGAGAGTGGCAGGCAGAGGGAGAAGGAGGCTTCCCGCTGAGCAGGGAGCCCGATGTGGGGCTCGATCCCAGGACCACGGAACCATGACCTGAGCTGAAGGCAGACGCTTAACCGACTGAGCCACCCAGGCACCCCTTCCATCTTTTATTCTTGATTCGTCAAGTATTTCTGCTAATTCTAGTTGAGAATTTGATTTTTTTTTTTCTTTTTATTTGCATTTATTCCGTGCAGAATTTACTCCCAGGCCATAAGTTTTTATTTCTTCAGTTTCTTCTGGGATATCTTTTTCATCTGTCCAACCTCCTTATTGCAACTTTTTTCATAATTATTTCTTTATTACTTTATCTTCTTACAGAATCCACTTATTTTTATTCACTCCAGCCAAATAATTAATGATTTAAATATTCCTCCAACTATAGCACTGACTGTATCTCCTGTGGGCTTATTTGTAGTGTTTTCACTGTCATTTATTTTTAAATTGTCTGTAATTTCAATTTTGATTTCATTTTTGATGACAGAGTTGTTCAAAGGAAAGATTTTTGTTGTTATTATTTTTAATAACTAACATGGATATTTACTTTTAATTTTGTATTATTAATTTCTCATTTTATTTTATTGTGGCCAAATAATGTGGCCTAGCTAACCTCTGAAGTTTGCAATTAACAGATACTCTTTGAGGCCTAAAATATATTCAATTATTAAAATTGTTTTATGGATACTGAAAAAGAAAACCTATTTTTTAAAAAGATTTTATTTATTTATTCGAGAGGGACAGCACAAGCATGGGGAGCAGCAGAGGGAGAAGCAGGCTCTCTCCTAAGCAGGGAGCCCGATGCAGGACTTGATCCCAGGACCTTGGGATCATGACCTGAGCCGAAGGCAGATGCTTAACTGATTGAGCCGTCCCAAATCTATTATTTTTTAGTAGACTGTCTAAATTTGATAAAATCTGCTAATTGAATTCATTTTTGTTCTAGTGTTTTGGAAGATAAATATTATTTTAATTTTTTTAGAGTTATATTTTCAGTATCATTTCTTAGGCCACATTTCTTTAAATCAAATAACTGAGTGAATTATATCTTTCACCTTTATTATAAATAAAAATAAGGAGCTTGACACTTTGTACCATATTCCCTACGTCTCAATTTTTGCCAATATAAGTTTTTAAATAAGAAACATTTTTGCTTTATTATTTCTTAAATAAGAAATTATTTATTTTTCTACCTGTTTTTTTTCCTCCACATCTTTGTAACTCAGTATTTGTTCATGAGTATGTGAGTTCTTTCAACTGGCATACATAGTCCTTTCTTCAATTCAAGGAAGTTATGATTTATTTTCTGTTATATTCTTGATTACCACTTTTATTTGTATTTAGCTTTCCTTAAGAACAATTACCCATATGTTGGTCCTTCATTCTCAGCTCTTCTATCATCGCTTTCTCGCTCATCATTTTCTTTTTGTCGTTCTCTGCTCCATCATGGGAGATGTGTTCAAATTTACCCTCCTCCACCACACTATGATTTTCCACAGGACCAATTCTATTCTTGACTGTTCTCAGCATGTTTGTTTGTTTTGCTTTTTTAAGAGAGAGAGAGAGAGAGGAGAGAGAGAATCTTAAGCCTGAGCCCAATTTGGGGCTCGATCCCACAACCCCAAGGTCATGACCTGAGCTGAAGTCAAGAGTCAGACGCTTAACTGACAGAGCCACTCAGGCATCCCACCTCCACGTGTTTTAAGCTCACTCTCATGCTTTTAAGCTTCCTTTCAATCTTCTTTCATCTTCCCATGTTCTTCATCTCATCATTCTCCTTTCCATTCCATACATTTTCCTTTTCATAGAGGCCTTGTTGTCTTATAGGACAGTATTCTGATTATTTCTTCTGGATCTTGAATTAGAGCATCTTCAGATGTGTAATTTGCTTTGTTCTGAGTTGAGTACAGCACTTGGAAAGCTGAAATCCACAGCCTGCAGAGCTATTATTTTTCCCCATCAATGTCCCACTTCTCACCATGGCCTCCTCATGAGGAACACACCTATTGGAACACCCTGTACCGCTGTTAACATTGCCCTTTCTGTTCATTTGCTTCCTGAGAATCTCAATATCTGTTTGTTGTAGAAAGGTGGCAGGTGAAGTGTAGGGGAAATAATACTCTCTCAGAGCGGCTCCCGAGGGCGAGACAGGATTTCTGCTCAAATTTCTGGTTGGCACAATTCCGGGTCCCTGGGTCAGTTGGCAGATGGTGATAGAGCTATAAAGTATATTCTTACCTCTTGCCACATTGATTCTTCTATGCAGGAAAGAAAGGATATGCTGTGAGTTGAAGTTCCATATGCCTTATAAAGAGGGTCTATTCTTCCGAGATTCTATCAGTCTTAGTTTCTGATTCTATCATAATTGTTATTATTTCTTGGGGTTTCCTGGGTATTGGGAGAGAAATTGCGAGGAATCATGTTGGGAACCGCTGGTTAGATCCATTCTGCTGTAGTCTCTGCTGCCCCAGATATTCACACCGTTTTATTGTGGAGATTGTCAAGTATTTGCTGCTCATTAGCAAAATTTAACTCTTCTTTTGTATTCTTAGGTTTCATACCTCTCCCTAGTGAAAGATAATTATGTTGAACATATTAACTGAATATGATGTATTCAGCTGGAGCTTCCAAGGCAGGCTTTAGTGAACTAAAAGCTCTCAGCTCCAAACTCTCCTGTACTCTGCTTTGGGATGCTGGGCTGGGACATTACAAACTACATTTCTCCTCTGTCCCCAGGCTCCTCCAGCACTAAGGAACAGTGGAGAAAGACTGGAAGACAGGAGGAGGGAAAGGAACTTGTTCCTTCCTGTGCTCTTCATGTCCCACCTGCATTGCCCTTGCAAGGGCACTTCAGTGCGGTGGCTGCATTTGGTTCCAGTTTCCGGCCTCTTCAGCACTCCCAGAATCAACTTCGTTATAACCCCTTTGTGGTGTCAGGACTGGTTTGGCAGGTCCCTCCTTAGAGATCTGAGGCCCAGCTCCCAAAGTAGTGGTACCAGCACTAGCTGGGGGAAGCCCTTTCTCGGACGACTGTGACCCAACTCCACAGGATTCTTTCTCCGACCTTCTAGGTCTGCAGACCTGAGCCTTCCTTGCTCGTCCCCACTGTCTGAGATGTGATAGTAGCTGTCTAAAGTGTTAGCTCAGTGTTTCTCTTGTGTTTTATTTCGCTTTTTTCAGGTTACTAACATGCATTTAAGCAAATCTCCATATTGAAATCTCCCTACTAAAACGAACGGAGTGATTCTTGTTTTCTTAAGTGGACCTTGACTGATGACGTATTTGGGGCTTTGACAGATGTTTGTGAACGTACATGTGGCAATAAGCTGGCCCAAGAAGTATGCTTGGTGGTGGTGAAGCATGTGCTCCAAAAGATTTAGATGAGAAAATGGAACATTCTAGATTACACTACTGCCAGATCATTGAGTGTGGGGTGGGTGTGTGAGGGAGAGGGTACGTACAAAGAAATGGGAAAGGGAGAGAAAAGAAAATTGTAGAATCAAAGGTAAACTTTAAAAGTTAGAAATTCTACTTATAGTAAGCCCTTCTTGGGGTGGAGAGACATTGATTGTGAACTTTCGGAAGGGAAGTCACAACTAGGTTGTGTTTCTTAAGGGTAGTGTCTGTCAGAGGCTACGGGGAAGTTATGGTAAAACTACCTGGATCAATGGTCACTAGAAATGAGACCAACTCTGCCACAGGCCACTTATTAACATGGTAAAACTTTGGTGGCAAAGAAAAGGCGTATCAACAGAGGGGCTGAGAGTCCCTTGTCTCCCTCTCTGGGCATAGAGATCATCTTTGTCTGATCTGAAATGAATTTCAGTTACATCCAATTTTTTTTTCCAGACACTTGATTCAGTCACCAAACTCACCACTAGGATTAAATCAAAGAGGATATAACACTCTGTTTCTCTGTTGAGAATACTTTTTGCACTAAACATCAAATCTATGAAAAGTTTTGGCTCAGCTGTTTTCTAATTTTTTGATGGATATAAGAGCATTTAGGATCACTCATTCATCTCACTGAAATACCATTTTAGATTCTTAAAGATGCCAGATACTTATTATTGTCCAAATGGGTCACATTAGATTCTTTTTTTGGATGGGGAGAACTTTATCCTTTGGGGAATGTCGAAGCAACATAAGTTTTCTTTGCTCATCAATTTCCCAATTGTATTACAAATACGAATTCAGTAACAATGGTTGTAAGCAGACATTCCTGTCATTTGGCTCAGAAAACCTTTTAGAAAGAGCAAAATACTGTCATATCTAACAAGTGGCCTTTCTACACAACTGTTATGACTCTGAGGAAAATAGTTCATCTTGGCCCAGGACCCAATGCTCCAAGGCATGCTGCATAAGTCACCTAATGGATTTGTGGAAAGACAGAAACAATTTATTAAAGCAGAAATTTACAATAAATAACTATTCACTATGGAAATATCTTAAACAACCATTAACCATTTCCCCAAATGAAGACAACTCTTTTCTGTCTCTTCAGTCAGATATTCAAGATTTGCCAGGTCCCCAAAACAACAATTTTGTATTCATCTATGCATTTACAAAGCATTTTAAGATTAATTCACTATCTTTCATGATATAATAATAAATTATATATTTCTGGATAATCCTGTGCCTCCTTTATGGAAGAAGACACCCAAGTAATACAGGGGAAATCTTGTATTCAAGAAAGTGAAAGGCCCAGCCAAAAAAAAGTGGGGCCCCATTTTGTAGACTTTAGACCTCTGAGTTAATGCAGAGACCTAGCTCCTGTAAAGACATCTTTAATTAATCCTCTCACTGTCAAACTTCATAACACCACCATAAAACCATATTTCTTCTTATCTGTAATACCTGTCATTTCCTCTCATTACTCATTAACCATCAGAAAAAATGCTTAAACACAAAGAATCATGCTATTTGAGAGTCAAACAAGTCAGTATTTAGCTTTAAATTAAGAGACGAGGTTAAGTGATGAGTTAGAGACAACTGGGGGACAGAAGCTCATGGTTTTCCAAATAATTTTCAGTCCAATATCATTTCTGCTAGCACTGCCTCTACCCATCTATCCTTCGATTGTGCAGGTGAATCAATTCTACCGTCTATATGCTCATCATGGTATTCACCTTTGAAAATTACCATAATAGAGTTACATTTGGCCTGGGTTCAGATGGGGAGGGGAGTCATATTTGCCTTAAGGACGTTTCCTTTCACTTTCAATTTCTTCAGCTGCTCAGGTCCGTGGCCTTCCAGCCACCCAGGGTGGGCCCTAATGGCAACTCCCTAAGGCTCAGACATATCCTTTGCCCAAGACTTCTTGACTGCTCTCAAGCCATCTTGGCCTCTTCCCTGAGATCTCCTAAGTGAAATGAAGGTCACCATTGGTCTAAATCATGCATATTTAACTATAATTACAACTTTCCTGGTGTTACTGTACTTTTACTGTTATTACTACTGGCCAACTCCTACTTAGAGGGCTATGTGCCAGTCACTGTACTAAGTACCTTATATACCACATTTCATATAACAGAATAGCTTAATTGCTGATTATCAGCAGTTATTTGGTGGTTGCCAGGCATTTCCTGAATATTATATGGTTATTGTTTCTGTAGTGAAAGTATAATGTAGTACCATGTCTGCTTTACTTGTTGGCATACCCCCAGGCTATAGATACTTGAAGGCAAGGCACTGCCTCCTCATCTTTTTCTTTTTTAAAGATTTTATTTATTTGACAGAGAGAGACACAGCAAGAGGGAACACAAGCAGGGAGAGTGGGAGAGGGAGAAGCAAGCTTCCCGCTGAGCAGGGAGCCCGATGTGGGGCTCGACCCCAGGACCCTGGGATCATGACCTGAACTGAAGGCAGATGCTTAACGACTGAGCCACCCAGGCACCCCTGCATCCTCATCTTTAAACAGAGTTCTTTTTTCCCCACACTCCCAAAGGAATGAAGTTAGATTTAAAATTTAAATCTATGGATTAAATGAGTAAGTGCACTCACATTTTGTGAAGTCCGTGGGGAAAAATTAAATGTCTAATATCAAATCAGCCAACAGAGCCAGAGTAAAATTATAAATTTGTTAATGTTAAAATAAAATGCCAATTTTTAGTGCCAGAGTTGTGAATACAATCTCTTGTTCACCTAAATCACCTGTTTAAAGTATCTCTTTTTTGACATATCTGGAAATGTTTTCTTTGAAATCATTATTTTGGTTTGCATTTTTATCTATCAAAGGAACTAGTCAAAGAAGAAAGATAAAAGAAGACACTAAGTGTATCAGCTTAACTAAGGGACTATCTTACTTTATTATTTTTTTACAGCTTTGAGATACATTTCACATACCATGCAATGAGCTCATTTAAACTATGTAATTCGATGTTTTAAGTATATTGTACATTTTTCAAAGAAGCAAAGACTTCATGTTTTTAGTATAATACCTTAAAGTATGAGTGCCAGAGAAGGAGGTATGCTTTTCAGGAAAAAAAAAAAAAAATCCTGATAGTCAGTGCTATTTGACACAATGTTTTCTCAAGGAAGGATTTGAAACCCTGAAAAATCTAGGAAATGTAAATCCAACATGTGCGAAACACAAAACTGTAGGATTTTTTCCTGGAATAAATAAATGAATGTGAGTTCTTTGCCTCTTTAATTTCCATGAATCAAGGGCCATGTATAACTATTTTTCAGCCTTACCTCATGAAAGCTTTGAGCTTTCCCTGCATGTTACAATATATTATTTAACATTTGAGTGTGTCAACACCACATTAGGCACTTTAAAAGAACAGAATTAGCATGCTTCCTACTCAGGGGACTTGTCTACTAAGTATCAGACTAAAGCAAAATGCTATAGTATTCTCTCACATCAAGCAATCCAGAGAGTGATATTTTCCCTTAAATTCTTCCATAAAATCAATGAGATTTTTCTCTTTTTATACAAAGTCAAAGGAACACCCTTTGATTTAACATATACCTTTAGAAGCTCTGTTTGGGCACGTTCCACATCTTCTTTTATCATGGGACAGAATCAGTGATTAGACCTCAAATTAGACCGATTTAATGTGGTTTTTGTCACACAGCAAAAAGGATCCCATTTTCACTAACTCTGTAATCATCTGCTTTATAGTGGGTGGGACATTTAAACAAACATGAGAGCTTATTTCTCTCATGCACATTCATAGTATGCACTAAATAAACAAGGCTGATAGTACAGTGCCCGTAGAAAACCTGAAGAAAAAGAAATATAAAATGCTTCAGTCAGGGCATGCTGTCACAGGGTAATAACTAGAAGCAAAAATTTTAATTATGCGGTATTGTAGAACACTTTGTGAGCGTTAGAAATATAATGGGGTGCCTGGGTGGCTCAGTTGTTAAGCGTCTGCCTTCCACTCAGGTCAGGATCCTGGGATTGGCCCCGCATCGGGCTCTCTGCTGGGCGGAAGGCCTGCTTCTCCCTCTCCCACTCCCCCTGTTTGTGTTCCCTCTCTGGCTGTGTCTCTTTCTGTCAAATAAATCAAATCTTAAAAAAAAAGAAATATAATGCAAGTACAAAGCACAAAATCTTAAGGTTATCAAGCTATACTCTTTATAAGATGATTAAAAGTATATTATTAAGGTGTTCATTTTCAATCTAACTTGTTTAGTCCCTGAACTACTAATTTGTTCACTTACTGTTTTACTAGAGACTCCTTAAACTTTTGGGTCTGCTAGATTAACTCTACTTGTATAAATATCCTGTAATCAACTAGATTAATTAGTCAAATTAACTCAGTATTTCTTCCTCTATACTTAGAACTTGAAAAGTTCATTATGTTCAAATTAATAATTCAGCATTGGTTCTTAGTCTGAACTCTTTTTAAAAACTAAATTTAATAGTGGCAAGAGTTACAAATTCAGAAATATTATAATTAAGCAAGCAGATGTACATTTTGAAACAGTGCCTCAATGGATGTTAAAATGTCCTGAATAAATTCTTGCTACAGTTTGGTTTAGTGATATAAATTTTGGAAAGAAATAATGAAGTAAGACAACTATAAGCACGCAGAGTTTTCTGAAAGACCACAAACCAACTTCATCGTTAAAATAACATTCGCCGTATTTTTTGTGTTTCTTGGAGATTTGGAGCAAAGTACTTTTGGAACTCAACTTGTTGATACCTGTCATTTACCATAAATGGTATTATCAATGTGCTGGTTCTTAGCTACACTGGGACATGTTTGACCCAGTGTGGTTCCCTCAAAGTTCCAACCAAATCCAAGGTGGTATTTCATGAACAAAAAGGTCTTAAGATATTGGTCTTTAACCTGGGTCTCTGGATTCTCTCTACTGTAGTGCTTTCTCAGAACAAATACTCGTGAAAGTAGATAATTTTATTTTGCAAACAATCTGGAAAAGATTTGGAGAATGAGGACAAGGAGGATAGAAGGGGGATGGTGAGAGGAATTGACTCAGGTTTTCTAGCACGGATTTTGAATTTTGCCTTGAGATGTTTATAACTGAAATAATCAAAAGGTAATCATATTACCTAACTTTGGATAGAAAATGTAAACTAATTCCAAATTTCCAGTACCTACCCTTCCTGCTAAAACTATGAGTCTCCCTAATGGACAGAACATATAATGAAAAGTTAAATAACCCTACTCGACCAATAATTCTTGCAATTTATCTGTAGCTGGAGATTGTCATCCAGTCAGTCACCTTATGGTCATAAACCAGCAGCGAAATGTTAGGCAGAGTTATGGAAAGATGGACACACCAATAAAATAATTCAAAATCAGAGCTAAACTGTTGCTTGGATTTTCTTCCAAATAATGTGGGGAGAAACCCATAAAAGAGTTCAATTCTGGAAACTTTTCGTACTTTGTAATTATTTAAGTGAGGCACAAAAAACAAACAAACAAAAAACCCAATGCATAGATTCAATTTAAATTTAAATAATTTTCATTTAATATTTAAATAATTAATACATTTTCATTTAAAAAAAGGATCAACCCAGGGCGCCTGGGTGGCTCAGTCATTAAGCGTCTGCCTTCGGCTCAGGTCATGATCCCAGGTTCCTGGGATCGAGCCCGGCATCGGGCTCCCTGCTCCGCGGGAAGCCTGATTCTCCCTCCTCCACTCCCCCTGCTTGTGTTCCCTCTCTCGCTGTCTCTCTCTCTTTCTCTGTCAAATAAATAAATAAAATCTTTTAAAAAAAGGATCAACCCACATGTCCAAAGTCTACTCAGGCATCAAAATAGGATAAAGAGCAATGTGATTCTTTATAATTCTGCTTTATTATCTGACTGATAGATGAAACTCTGAGTATATTTCCTTGAGGTGAAAAATAAGTGAAATGGAAGCATGTGGTTATAAAAAAAAAAAGTAGGTAGGAGTGATACAAATTTTGTAATCTGATGGTTTAAAAACTATTTTAAAGAGCATCTAAATCTTTGGGACATGACCTCCTAGATACCTAACAGAAAGTATTTGTGTATTTTAAATATTAAAAGATAATGGCGGTATATATGTGCTACATGGTCAGTCAGAGTAATCTGGGGTTAAGCATTTTCAGCGATTTGAAAAGTCAATCCAGCGATCAAATGTAACTGAACTTAAAATGTCTTCCGGTAAACTCTGAGAACTAGATCAACAGTTCTTCTGCCCAAAGGGTATTTTCTACGGAGATTCTTACAGAATGTCAGAATGCTTTCAAGTATGGTCCTAATAGAGACTTTTTAATTATGTACATATATGTAACTGCAGTCACTTTCATGAACAGAAGTTGAGAATGAAGATCTCGTCACCAGGATCAAATAGACGTTCCAGCCCCCCACCTCCACAGGTATGAAGCTGAGATGATGTTCAGGGTCACAATGAAGCCAAGGCAATTTTAGATTGAATACTTTGTTTTACAAAAGAAAAAAAAAAGTATGCACACATCTCTATTCATGATGTGTGTGTGGGTGGTATAGTTTTGAGAACTTAAGGAGAGTGGTGCTTGGTATAACCTAGTCAGTGAGGGAAAGCATTTAAAAATACTGTCAAGGACTCTGGCAGGAAAGACTATATAAATATACTGTAGACTCAAACATAAGTGAGCTGGTTAAAAAAAGAAAAGAAACTGCAAATGAAAACTTCAAAACTACTACCCCCACGATGAAATACATTATATAAAGGACGACGTTATCAAGGGTTTTCATATCCACCAAATACCTAATTTCAAAAGCCCAGCTCTTAGAGAATTTTTGTTTCAATTCTGGGGATTCAGTATTCAGCCAATATAATTGGTAGGATAGTCTTAGCATATTTTGTGAAATCATTTATAAGGCTACCAAATGTCTTGGGAACTTTTTCCTCTAATCACTCCTGAATCCGTCCAAATTGGTTTTAAATTATTCCATTCGTAATGGTAAATTTTTATTACAAACATGTTTTTTACTCCAATTTAAGCACAGATATGTCAGTTTGAAGTTGAAATAATTAGATCCTACATGGTTTTTCATGCAGCATATTATTATATCAAAAATCCTATCTCATCATGGAAAAGATGTGGAAGGTTTCTATAAATTCCAAGTTAATTTATTTCATTAAATGGCTTATACTGTGCATGTAGGTATGCATATATTTTCAAGCACAAACACACAAATACACAGAACCATGAATTACTCTCCACAACATCCCTTTCGAAGTGTTTTTCTTTTTAAAATCTTTACATGAATAATATGCAGCATCATGGACCTTGAACACTGATGATTCTGGCTAACGCTTTTATCCTTTGCTTGAAATTACAGAATCAGTCTAGCCAGAATTTATGAGAACCAGACCCCAGACCTCACATAGCTCACATATTAGACCATTAGGCATCTAACTACCTCTGAACAATTTCAATGCATTATCTCGCCTTTTCCCTGGGGCACAAACTTCACTCGTCCATACTTTTAATATATTTTGTCTGCATGAAGCAGATCGAGTTATTACATGCCAGCAGATCACGACTTACAGAAATTTCATTGCTTCACAACGATGCAACGGGCGTCTCTGTTCTCCACCCTGATGCGGATCCATAGGGAAATGGTCAATGCCACAAATGTGTGTAAATTATCTGGTGGTTTAAGTAAAGCCTATTTGATATTTTTACTTAAACACTTTAAACATTCCCATACATTCCCACCCAGAGACAACCAAAGAAGCCCATATCTGTGCATATTTTAAGAAATAATACACCACTTCCAATGGACTACTAAAGTACTTTAGATCAATGAAAACCACCTAAGTTTTACTTTCTCCAATAGGGTTTTTATATTCTTCATTGAACATCTCGTATTTATATTTAAGCTTGGATTTGCAGACTTCAAAAATCCCCCAAGCCAGGAATTTATTTGCTCTTCAGAAAAGAAATTTAGCGATCAAGATTTAAAAATTAATTGATCTTCTGAACTCCCCCAGGTCTTTCACCTGGATTACAAAAACCATTACGTTCTTTTCTTTCATTAGGGTTTTTTTTTTTTTCTTCAGCAAGGCTGAACAGGAAACAAGGGCGATCCTATCCCATCCCTAGAGACTGTTCATCAGCTAGCTCAGTTTACAGCTATTTAAAACAAAACAAAACAAAACTGGAGGCAAAGCAGCACTTAGAAATGTCATATTTTATCATGTGGGACTATTACTATTTTGTGGTAATGTGAGCAAACCATGGGCATTTTCCTCCTTAGCCATGATGCTTTTTATTATTAGCATATTTATTATATTAGTATATTTATATTATTAGTATTTTTCATTATCCATTCTGAAGTTAGACTTCTGGGCTAGTTAACCACTTCCTCTAGTCTGTTATATATATATATATATTTTAAGTATTTTTAATATTTTAAAATACCGGCTAACAATTGTGCTACTTGGCTTCTCCCAATAAAATACTTGGAAAAGGAAGACCAAGCTACTGTTATCTAAAACAATTTTCTCATTTAGTTCCAAACTAAAACAAACAGCAAGGAAAGGTCATTAGTCTCACAGACTAAAATTGTTTTGATGAAGGCCGGCTTTCCATTCTGTTGACAAGCGTCTCAATTCTTTTCAACAGCTCTGGGTGTCCCCAGTGGAAGAATGCAGAGCAGTCATCAACCTCGCGGAACCAGTGGCTCTTGGTGACAATTCACAGAGCTACCACTGATCGAACTATTCACCCCCCTTTTCTTTTTATCCCAAGTTAGTATACTAATAATGCAAGTGAGTTCTTAGATTTGAAAGTAAATACTGCTTGAACTTCAGCTGTTGTACACCATTTAGCAATAGTGGATGCTCTGCCTTACTATGTGTCTTTTTCAGGATGAAGTCAGGGAATTGAAAAGAACCGGCAAAACTGTACCAAATTCCCACCGAGAAGGCAGAAAAATGTGTTTCATTTGTATAAGCAGGGGAAGTACTAAGCCACAAAGTGCAATCAGTAAATAAGAGGCATGGGGCAGACGGAAAGGGAACGAGTCTCTGCAGATGATCTGACTTTCATGCCAGCTTGGGAGCCGAGGGCCGACCTGTCTTGTGATTAATGACTAAGACCTCTAAGCTGCATGATTTCATCCCATTGTCTTTGCAGCTAAAAATAAGGATCGCCATTTCTCAACCCAGAAATGGGAGTGGCCCTTCCTAACACATCTTTGCATTCAGGTCTCCCTTTACTTACCCTCCCTTTATTTACCCTCAGAGGTTTCATTTGCCAAGTCCTCTCACCTTCCTGAAGCTGGACAGGCAAATGGAGCTGTGGGTCACTGAAAGAAAAGCCCGCCAAGGGCTGGAAGGGTGAATTCAAACAGCCTCTAGAAGGTTCAGGATAAGAAGCGCGGTACAGAGATAGCCCAGGGATTTAGAAGTTGGGAAATTTGGGTTCTATTTTGAGCTATGCCTTGAGCGTGTTGCTCTCTTGATAAAAATTGCCAGATGTGAGAGAAAAGACTGCTTACTTTGTGGAGTGCTTGAAGAATTCTTAATCAGAGAATCTGATTAAGGCTAAGAAGGAAATTCAGCTAATGGTTCTTTTAAAACATTATAAAACAAACACACACAGTGGGCTGAAAAGCTCTTTACCCTTCTCAGCTAATTTTTGTCTACCCGTCAACTGAGCTGTATTCCACATTTGAGGCAAACCAGCATTTTGCTGTGTATTTACTTTGATTTCGGAAAGGTACAGGAAGTCCAGGTACCAGAAGGTTGGAAGGGCCCATGGGTGGGATACATAGTTCAGAGTCTCACAGCCCAGTTCTCAATTCCTCTCTAACAAACATGCCCAGGAACAAACATACCTGTCTTTAGCAAGTTTAGAAGGTGAAGCCTTCCATCTCCCCAGGTGGTTCATTCTGCATTGAGACAGTGGGTGCCTGGGAAGTGCTGACTGAAATATGCAGCCCCGCACCTCCATTGATCCCTGTCCCATCCAAGGTCAAGTCATACAGCAACCCTAGTTACCTTCCTCTGCAGAACAACCCTCCTGACTCATAAGGGCATCTGTATTATCCTCCTTAATGTTCTCCTCTCCAATTCAAACATGCCCTGTTGTAACTGGCCATTCCTCACACCACAGGCCTTTGAGGCAGATCATCAAACCGGCCCATGTCATCACAATGGGCTACAGGTTGTCAATGTCTCCCTTAAAGGGTGGAGCCCATAACTGGTATACGATCATCCAAAGCCAGTCTGGTCAGTGTGGACTACACTCTGCGTGGCCTCTACCATTCTGGGTATTTTGTTGTATTAATACAAGGTCTTTTGGGGGCACCTGGGCGGCACAGTTGGTTAAGCATCTGCCTTCGGCTCAGGTCATGATCCCACGGTCCTGGGATCGAGTTCCATATTGGGCTCCTGCTCAGTGTAGAGTCTGCTACTCCCTCTCCCTCTGCTGCTCCCCTGGGCTCGTGCTCACTCTCTCTCTCTCTCTCTTTCCCTCTCCCAAATAAATAAAAAAAAATTTTTTTTAAATACAAGGCTTTTTTTTTCTTTTTAGCGAAAATCATATTGTGCTTATTGTTAACTAAAATCTCTCCTTCTGTCCTATAGCTCTTGTCTTATATTTATGTAATTGGATTTGGGTACTTAAGCACTCTTTACATTTATCTTCTTTACAATTTCTTCTTGTTAGAGTTGGCTCATTGTTGCAACGGATCCAAAATTCTTTTTGGCAGAAGGAAATAAGCTAAGTGATTCCTAGTCTGTGTCAAGTGCACTGCTCTGAAGGCTTCCACATTGCTCCGATGTATTTCATCCACACAAGAGCTCTGTGAAGGAGTGAGTCCCCTCCTAACTTTGCGGATGAAAGAAAGGCAGAAAGGTTAAGTGAACTCCTGATGGTCGTGCCCCTCACACATGGTACAACCGAGATTCAAACCTAAGCTATCTAACTGTTCATGGACTGTTCTATTTGCTGTACTATTTCTTAGGATTTCTTTGGATTCTGCCCCTGCCATTGGACATGGTAGCTCTCTCTTCATCCAGCACAAATTAGAAAGGGTCATCAATGTCCTCAATCAACTCATTATTTTTAAAATAATTGCACATAACTGGGATGAAGACAAAGCCAGCAGCACTTGGGCACCAGAAATCTATTGGTGCTGACTCTTCTTAACCAAGCCACCTATCCAAACTCTTGGCAGCACCTGGCATTCAACATGTTCACGAGGACCTCACTGATCCATTTATTTAATACATGCAAAGTTTCTACTAAGTGCCAGGATCTGTGTCAGGCACTGGGCGTACAGAGATGAACAGACATGGGCACCACAACACCTTTGTCAGAGGCCAAGATAGGTCTGGTTGAATTCACTCATAGTAAACTCATGCCAACTCTTTATGATCAATGGCTTCCTCTTCTAATGGAGGAAAAATCTCACAGTGACACTTGGTTTGCCTGCCTGAGGGAAGGAGGTTAGTACTGAGCCCAGCAAAATGAGCAAAGCAAAGGGCACACAGAACGGTATCACCAAGTAAGGAAGCTGCTGTTATGGGAACCATAGGCCCTAGCCCACGATACGCAACTTCACCTAACTTGTGGGAATTTTCATTTTCAAGAAAACAGGGCCAGGATTTTCATTCATCTAGCCACGTGACAAATATTTCCCTTTCCTTGTAACCATTAACCTACAACAAATACACTTTCCAAAATCATTCGCATATAGGATTCATTCAACAGACGGTCTGTGAAAACCTCTCAAAGTAGAATCTGAGAAATAACCATGGAAAATAATTCCATTTATTGAACAAGTACTATGTGCTTGGCACTGTATCGCACACTTTTATTTAATTCAGTTCTCACAGTAACCCTGCTGGGAATGTAATTTTTAAACCCTGCATTCAAATTTTTAAAAAACACTTTTTTACAGCTGAAGAAACAGAGGCTTGGAGAGATTATGTCATGTAGCTGGTAAGTCAGAGTTATCAGACCCAGGGCTGTCTGACTCCAAAAGCAGTTTTCTTCCTATTTCCCACATGGAGATAAAGTGGACCCTTGCTTTTTGTCTAATTGTTCTGTATTCCAGCAAAGAAGCACCTTAAACATCAGGAGGAAAAAGAGGAGCAGAGTTGGTATGGTATCTAAGGCAGTCACCTCATTATCATAACCAATAATTTCTTTCTGCCTCCGTGTCTCAAATGATTGAATTTCATAACTAGGACCCATCCACATTCCTGACAGCAAGGCCTTGAAAATGACTGCTTGGGGGACAGGGGTACTTGGAGAAACAGAAGTTTAGGATAACCTCCTCCACTTCCTGCTCGATGATACTTAAATTAATTAGAAAATAAGGTCTTTAGATCCTAATTAGGACAGAAGGCACTTTCCCACAATAACACAAGCTCACCGCCTCTACTTCTGCGTAGTAGCTTACCAGCCCTTCAGCTCTGGACGGCTAAGAGCTGATGAAGAAGCTGGCTCTGTGGCCTCTGCACTCATCCCTGCTGCTTTCCTCCACATTCCCTGCACTGACAGCCACCAGCCTTTCCATGTCTCTCAAGTGACGAACCCCCATCTCGCACACCCTCGCTACCTGAAAATGATCTCACTACGTACATGAAGTAACCAAGGCCACCTAATACAAGCTTCCTCTCTTTCTCTCCTCTTCATATCATAAACTATTTATTCTCAACCACGTTGCCAATGCAACCTCTCCATGTGTCCTGTTGATTTCTGCACTTCTTCCCTTCTTTGTTGATTTTTCCACCCACCTGCTCTCCCCCACCAACACCCCCTGAACTTCCAATCTCCTCACTTTTACCAGATCTTTTTCTTTGCCTACAAATATGCTTGAGTATACCCTTTCCTTAAAAAAAAAAAAAAAAAAAAATCCTTTCTTGACCCTGCTATCCTTCAAACTAGCATCCTCCCTCTATTTTCACATCTTGAAAGGAGAGTCCACTTCCAGACCCCCTGACTCTGTCCTTCCCTCCTTGCAATCTGGCTTCTGCCCTTGTCACTCCACAGAGACGCTACAGATCCAAAGGTCACCAATGATTTCCTCATGGCCAAATGCAATGGTATTTCCCCCCCTTTTGCTCCTCAAACTCTCTGGAGATCTCAACTCTGTTGATTATGCATTTCTTTTTCATTAGTATTTACTTAGTGGCTACCTTATGCCAACCAAAGGGCCAAACTACAGGCTCAGGCTTAGAATGTTCTTTCCAGATCCTGTGTGTTTCTGATGCTCCTCCTAGCCCTCTGACATCTTCCTGAGCCTGTCTAACTCCTATCATTTCCAAATACACTTTCCCAAGGACCTGTCCTCGGCCCTCTCCACTTCTCTGTATTCCTCAGTCACAATCTCACAACTTCAGTCAGCTCTTACCTCTGAGGCCGATTCTAAATCTCTCTTCCTGTGCGGGCTCTTCAGTTCTGCATTTCAAATGCCTGAGGAAAGTCTCTCAAAATCTTTATGGTCATATACTGAACTCTTACTTTCTCATAAACCTACTCCTTTTATGTCTTTAATGGTTTTGGGCATTTTAATAGAGTCCGGCTCCAAACCTTAGCCACATCTCGTAATGCTTTCTCCCATTTCCTTGTTCATCACCCTGAGTGGCCAAACTCTACAGAGCCTCACGCATCAGACAATTTCTCAAACTTATCTCTTCATTTCCATTTCTATTACCCTAATGTAGGAACTCATGAACTTTCACTTAGATTAGGGTTCCCCACCTTTAGCCATTCCCCTAAGACCTTCAAGGTTTGAGCAATATGGGGAGATCATCTGCAATATACTGTTTTGTTTTTTTTTATTATTATGTTATGTTAATCACCATACATTATATCATTAGTTTTTGATGTAGTGTTCCATGATTCATTGTTTGCGTATAACACCCAGTGCTCCATGCAGAACGTGCCCTCTTTAACACCCATCACCAGGCTAACCCATCCCCCCACCCCCCTCCCCTCTAGAACCCTCAGTTTGTTTCTCAGAGTCCATAGACTCTCATGGTTCGTCTCCCCCTCTGATTTCCCAACTGTTTAATATTTTTAATTTAATAGATCTACTTTTTCCCCCTCAGATTCATCCATGGCAAGTCTACGAAATTCGAGGTTCAATATGCAAATTATGTCATTCTAATACATATTTAGGCTATGTTATTATTAAAATCTGAATATTACTTAAATTCACCTTACATACCACAAATCACACCCTCTCCATTCTTTGGAAAACATCTATTTTGGTTATACAAAAGCCTTATAACCAGTATTTCCATGCCAGTCTTTTGGCATTTCACTCCATTTGATTTAATTCTTCTAAACAAACTGTTCAGAATTACAAACATACCCTATCTGTTCCTTGCACAAAATCTCAGACTCCATCCAGTTGGTCTAAAATCCTTAACCAGTGATGTCTCCAGTCTGAATGGACCTGCCTTCCCAACATCATTTCCTGTTGCTGGAGGAAGCCTTATCTCCAGCTTTATGGAACCAATCCCTGCTAATCACTGCTGGCCCTACATTCCTGGCACTGTCCCTGCTGCCTCCGCTCCCCACCCCCACCCCATCGACCGCCTTCAAAGTCCTCTCTCCCCCTCCCCCAACTGCAGTCTCCTCAACACATCCACTAATTCCCTCAGCTGGGAGTAATCTTTCCTTCCTCCAACCCCCACACTTTGCTTTTGACACTTTTACCAATACTTTTACCCACACCGCGTTTCTTTTTTGACACTCTCCGCTTGCTACTTTTAATTTTTGTTATATATCCCCACTTTATCTCTCCTACATGTGTTTAAATTCCTTGAGGGCAGGCTCAGCTTCCTCCCATAACTTAGTGAAGTACTTGCTCAAAGAGAGGGGAAAAAAAGGCCACCAAATATGGGTCGAATAAATGAATAGCTGAGTCAGGTAACAGTTGGGTGTGAGTGAATGTTGATCAAAGTAGTTTTCTCACCAAGTAGAATTTTTTCAACAATTCGCCTGTATTTTGGTGGTGGCGGGGATACGTGAAGGCTGATGAAGTTTCTTGCATGTCACAGCTTAGTCTCCCTTTGCCTACGTTTGCTTTCATTTAAACAAGGCAAATGAAAGAGATGTAAGAAGTATTGTCACATAGCTGTAGAAGAAGTTGTCTTGGTGACAACTGAAGTTCTGATTTTGTTTTGTTTTTAATGGACACACTTCTGAGAAAAGAGTGCTAAATGGAGGATTTTTAAAAGTGTATTAAGTTTTTTCAGAGCCTTGCTCCCAGTCCCTAACTAATATAAAAATTGTATGAAACCATGTCTTCTAGAGGCCTCATTTACCTCTGGAATGGTATTTCCTTGAATGGCTGACCACAGCTGGAGGAGAGCCTGGAGCTCCCTGGAGTTTAGTTTGACAACCCCAGAGAGCCCAGAGCAAACCAAGCTGCTGAGTACTAAGTAGAACAGCATGTCCCTCTGATTATTCTGCCCCCTAGCATAGACCCACCCTCCAGCCTCAAGTGAACACTGTGTGTTCAGGTTTCCCTGGGCCAGAGACTCTGTGACACTCCAGAAAATACTTGTCAGTGAGCTGAAACCTTTGCCTTCATCAGAACCCTCACTTTTGATCAAATGTTATATTAGCAATGCTTTCAGGATAAAAAGAAAAACACTTTATGCTACATTTTCTTAGAATTGCTAATAATTTTAGGTCTCATTGATTCTTTTTTCTTTTAAATTAATGAAAGCAGGCAGGCAGATGTAAAATAAAGACAAGAGTTATGTCACCTAGAGACAAGAACATCATCACGTGTTGAACTCCATAAGACACCTGCTCTAGTTAACTGGTATTTCCCACTAACATCAACAGATCTTTTCATGTAGCAAGAAGTGGTCCAGACTTTTGGAGTCTTCTCCTCCCTCCAAATTCCTTTCTAGAATATCGTTCCCCATGATAAAGTATAAATGAACAATTCTCAAATTGGCCTTTGGGTCTCCACAACTACTACAGAACTTTAATTCTTGGTCATGCCTAGCAGTTTCCACTTACCATTCCAAAGAGAAAGCTAGAGAAAAATACCTGTAAACAAATATATAAAGTATCCTTGTCTCTACCCAAAAGAAATAATTATTTATACCAATGCTTTAGAATGACTAAGGGCTCTCTGTTCAGACAGTATGTGAACTCCATCACTCTCAGCTAGTAAGTGCTGCCATCTTGAACACTTGTACTCACGATCAGAATTCTAGCACTGAGTCTCAGCTGTGATACTCAAGTGCAAAACTCAGTCTGAGCAGGTCAGGGCCTTTGGTGCTCTAGGCATTATCAGACAATTCTATAGGAAAATGAAAATAATTTGCTATGATGTCAGGAAACCTTCTAGACTCATAGAATAATAAAGCTGGAAATGGCCTCAATGGTTGATTCCCTTGGACATGTCGGCGTGTCCCAGGTGTCCCACGTGCTTTGTGTTGAGCTGCTTGCTCTTTATACATGTCCACACCTCTGCCTTGAGGCCTGTCACTAGTACTCTTGACACCGCAGACAGAATACCCATGGAGATTCAAGAACAAGACCCAGACTCAGTCAGAAAAAGTCCAGAAGGTCCCTTGCATATCACTAAAATGGGCCCTGGTAGACAGCAGCCAACAAAATCCTCTATGGCAGACGTACATCAGTTCAAGATTATGAGGCAGAGTAAAGCCGTGTTGCAGCCTCTGGCTGATTTTATTTGTGTTCTCAAAAATCCCAAGAAAGGAATATGTAAAAATCATGTGGACATGCCTTAAATCAAAAGTTCTTTTTATTTGCCTTTTCAACATCACTGTCACATAAGCACCCTGTTAAAGAAGTCACTGTTAATTAACATAAATCCTCGCTGTGATTTTATCCAGCCAGTCCTGGGTATGGGGGCTTAAGTTCTAAATGAAACATAAAGCGGATGTGAAAAGTCAAAGGACATTTTTAGGAGAAATAATAAAATGCTAAAACATGAACTGAAGAAAGTGAACTGTGGGACTTCAACAGGGACTCCATGGGCAGGACTGAGAAAACAAACGGACAAACCAGGACTCCAGTGCTTGCTGTCCTCTGAGGAGTCTGCAGACTCCTGGTGTGACGGCAGCAAAAACCTGTTCCCGCTCTAGGGACCGGTGTGACATGACATCCTTCTTGCTGACACTCCACCATTCCAGGCATCATTTACTAACTGATTCACTGCATTCTGCAAACCAGCTCCATGGGCCCCCGACCTATGATGACATAACTTTTGAAAATGAGTTCCCAACGCTAATCTGATCCCTTTAGGAGAGGGATTTCAAAGTCTTGACAACTTATTTCTATGTATATAAGTGAATGAATCTATTATACGTCTCTCAAAGAAATGGGGGTTCTGTAAAGCACTTAGAGATCCTTTGGGAGGTAAAGAGCTGCATTATTACTATTGTTATACAATTACTTATAATCTCCTTCCCTTGTTTTGAATATTTCTTCATATGAATTTTTAAATAAATAAATCTTGCCTGTTCCTAATACATATTTTATTCTCTACATTCTTATTTTGACCACTGATGTTTTCCATTTAATTTTTTCAAACACCAACTTTTGATAGTGATTCAGCATCACTATTGATTTTCATACCAAACAACTCAATCATGTTACAACAGTTTTGACGGGAATAAAGATACCTATAAGCAATTCTCAAATTAAGCCATGGCTTGGCAGTCTCTTTTTTTCTGAAGGACACAAAATACCTGGTCACTGTAACCATATAGAGGAATTTCACTTTATGCAAATGGATATAATTTCTATTGTCTAGAGAAATTTGAGATGCTTATCTTAATACCTTTCTGGGGTGTAACCCTATATCTTCTCCAACACAGCCTGATCTGTGGTTTATAAACTATGCTATTAACTTTCATTGTATGCAAATCTACCTTAAATCATCCCCTTCATTACTCACCTTGTCCCCTTTCTCTATCACATGGATCTTTGGTAGTAACTGTCTCTCTTGTTCACTTAAGCTAGTGCCAATGAGATTTTGTTTTCCTCAAAAATTCTCCCTCTTACAACTGACATAGCTCACTAGAGACACAGAGCTGTTAATTGTCCACCTGAGAAAAACTGACATCCACTTCCTCCTGGATAAGCCAATGACCTCAGATTGCTAAATCCCTGAGTAACAATAAAAACAAACTCCTGCTGGCTAAAACGTTCCTAAAGTCATTCTGATGTAGTGTAGTTGAAAACATGTACTCCTTCGTGTACTGTTTCCAGACACACCATTTTTGGAATGTACATTTGTTTAAAAGGAAGAGGTTGGAGATTGCTAGGTATATATGAAAGACTAAATATTCTGAATCTTAAAATGGGAACTGAGGCTTCAGGACTCTCTAGTCTCCTATGTGAAATGGGAGTAATGACAATGCTTAAGTCTGAGGGCAAGAAATGGAATCTCTCTTGAGAATCCTTTTAACTTGAAGAATGGGTCGATTTGTCTAAGGGCAATCCTATTTCCTTGCCAGTGTGACTAACTTCTTCCCAACATGGAAAACAAAACAAAACAAAGTTTGCCAGAGGCTTCTGGTGAGCCTGGAGGTCCCCAAGAAGCCACTTTCAGCCAGGGATCTGAGTGAGGCAGCCTAGAGCCCTGGCAGCCATGTTATTACCACCAAGAAACCCAATCTGAGGGTGGAGCCAAGATGTGGATGAGAGAACAAAGACACACTGGGTCTCTGAAGACATCACTGAACCCTGGACTCCATTTCCCTTGAAGTCCTCTATACCACATACACTGGAACTTTCTCATTATCATTTAAGCAACAGTTTGTAAAGTGGTTTTCTGTTACTTGGAGGCAAAAACATTCTAACTAATACAGCTTCCCAGGATCTCTTTGTGAATACACCCTTGGAAACCACTGATTTAGAAAATCCCTTGTTCTTCATTCCAGTTCCTTAAAATTTCAATTAAAAAAAAAAATCGAAGATTAATGTCCATAAACCTCTGCTGTGTTGAGAAAGATGCAACAGGTATTTTTGATAAATATCTCTGATGTTCGTTCCATCAGCATGCTAATACCCAGCACAATGTTGTCTCCAAGATGCCTACTCAGAAAGTAGAAAACTACTTTCATTACATAGCAAACCTCAATGATTTTACAACCTAACATTCTCTACTTCATATAAGAGGTATACGGGTCAACTGAAACATCTGCTATTGATAACTATAGCTTTTATTAAATGATAAACCGAATACAGACAATTAAACAATAGAAAAGTATTCATTTACATGTGACCATTATCCTAAAGATAGCAAGTCAATTTATTTATTTATTAAGATTTTATTTATTTACTTGAGAGAGAGAGAGCACAGAGGGAGAGGGAGAAGCAGAAGGGAGCCTGATGCAGGGCTCCATCCCAGGACCCTGGGATTGTGACCCGAGTCAAAGGCAGACGCTTAACCAACTGAGCCACCCAGGAGCCCCGAGAGCAAGTCAATTTAAAGAATGCTTACAGTAAGAGCATTTCAGTTTTTTCCTAGATTACTTTTTGGTTTTATCACTGTGTAGAAACTATATATAGATATAGATACAGACATATAGATACAAATGTAGAGAGATATAGATAGAATGTGTATATACATATAAACATTCTCTATATATAATACATATATATATTTTTACATAATCTCTAAACCAATTAACTTTGGTTTCATATTTTTTACTGTTTTATAAATTAGTAATAAAATCAATCCAAAGTAAATCCAATAAACTAAATATTTTAAAAATATACTTCTACCCATTTCCCACAGGTGGAAGTTCTACATCTCCTAGCAAGTTTCACAATGACCTTTGACCCACTTACATGGGTTTGTAAATGCATGTAGGTGAGTAAAAGCCAGTAAGATAAAACACAAAATGAAGTATGCAATTTGAATTCCTTCTCAAAAGAGTCACTTTTCTTTCAGAAAATTTATTCATTTAAGTCTATTTATTTCTATAATAAGTCACCTCCTCAATTTGCCTGTAATATTTTAAGTACATGAAAAGTTGAGTGGGATCTTTAGATAAAGACTTCCACTCACTTTAATACACTGTCAAAAATGATTTTTAAATATTTCAGAAAGTTTTTAACTGCTAAAAGGCAAAAATTTGCCATTTGCTAGAAAATTATCAAAACTATTTTAGCTTATTTGGAGCAGGCATTAAAGTTATTGATTTTGGGGGAGAAAAGCTAAAGTATTTTTAAGTGAAGCATCACATAAGTGCAAGAACGCATTATAGGAACAAACATAAGAAATGACATTCTGTGCTGCACACACTTAGGTATAAAGGAGAATTGTCAGGCTGAAAATAAAGCAGAGTGGAACCCTAAGCCAGTAAACATATCCCCTACCTCTTACTACTGTTTTCCCTATTGATTGGATTCCTTAAGATAACCCATGGAAGTAGAACACCTGTAACCACAAAAATTAATTGAAAATGAAATGTCAACTCAAGCATAAACTCAACATAAATTTGTCCTCACCTTCACATTAATAAATTTAGAGTTCAGGTTTGTTTTGTTTTGAGTTGAAAATATTTATTTCATCAACAAACAATTCCAGAGTGCAAACATTTGCCCTGTTCAGCTGAAGCCAATGTTTATTTTAGCACTGCTAGGATACCTAAGTGTTGTGTAAATGGGAAAATACTGGCTGAAGAAACATTTACACAAAAGGCTGTGTCTATTAAGACAATGAAAGGGTTTTAAAATATATCCTGTGGGGTGGGTTTATGGCAGTGAAGGATTATGCTTTAATTATTATGAAGACATGCATTTTTGGAAAAAAAGTATTCTAGAAAGTTGCTTCCCAATCATTTTGATGTTTCACAAAATTATCCTAGGGAAACTCAAAGATTTTTTCATTCTCCTTAGTCTGCTATTGACAAGGATGTGGAGACGGAAAATGAGGATTGGAAAAATATTGATTTGGGTATAAAAATATATATGACTGGGTACAATTACAATGTATGTGTACATATACATACATGTAGAGTGGGGGATGGGCTAGATGGATGATGGGCATTAAGGGGGGCACTTGTTGTGATGAGCACGGGTGTTGTATGTAAGTGATGAATCACTGAATTCTACTCCAGAAACCAATATTGCACTATAAGTTAACTAAGTAAGATTAATAATAAATTAATTAATTTTTAGAAGTTTTTTAAAAAATGACCTACCACAAATGGAAGCAAGGGAGATGTCCAGACCACATCTGACATGTCCTAACCCGTGTATTTCATGGCCTGGAAAATCCTGGAAAGCACTGTTTTAAGTGACTCTCCAAAGCTCTTTAGATTAGTTGTTGAAAATGGACCAAAAAAAAGTTTCTAAATGAACAGGGGGAATTTATGGTTGATCTAGCTATATCTCTTGCTCCTTTCAAACTCACACTTACATCTCTACTTCCCTCACTCTAGAAAAACATCTAATTTGAGATATTAATTGCATCAAAATGATTTAGGGAACACACGATAAGCTTGGTCTGAGCCCACAAATGCCATCATTCTTCTCATAGCTCTCTCCTCTGCCTACCTCTCTGTATTTGGCTTTAGGTTTAGTCAGTTCCACAAATGAAAGAAAACAATAGTCTCTTGTTCTTTGTGAAGACAATGGGGAAACAGATTTATTGGACTGAAATGGATCTGAAATGTCATCTAGTCTATAGAACTTTCTCCAGGTGAAAATACATCTAAATAGATCTATTTGTAGATCTAATAGTAATAATTAACATTAAATTTAGAGGCATACCCTTTAAAAGTGGTTACCTCTCATCTCTTCTCATAATTCAGTCATGCAAACCTCATACATTTACAAGTATGTCACCTTCAATAATGACCAATTTCAGATGTAGTTGAATTGTATAGGAGTTGCTTGGATACAAATTCATGATACTTGAAATTCTCCAGTTCAGTTATCCATGGGACATTTCAAATAGAAAAAAGAAAATTCTCTATTAAAATATAAGTTTATAGAAACACAGAGTCCAAAAGGATTCGTCTTCTTGGTTAATGAAAGTGTTTGTTACTGATAACATGGTAGAGATTGAAAAGAGACATGTGCATGCAATAACTGTATTTGACTTAAATTCTGTGAGCAATATGAAAGAGGAATATGTGTACAGACCAGCATCTATCAGTGGTTTTACAGTCTATAGATCTCTATGTGAATAAAGATAGTTGTGGTTTGATTCATTGCCATGGATTTATTAATACCAGGTTTTACCTTAGGCTATTGGTTACAAGACTGTTTAGCAGTTTTTATTCAAGGCAGATTAATACTCCTGATAGAGGGCTCTACTCATTGATGCAGTTTTGTGCATCGGTGGCATGTTAAGTTTTTCCTAACAACCTCTACGGATGCATATAATCTCATCACAATATATGAAGCATGTCCAATAAAAGGAACATTGATGGGTACTTTGGCTCAATATAGCAGGAAGATTTTATAGATGCCGGACCAAAAAACGTATAATTTGATCATTAAAACCTCTCCCTCTTCCTCCGTCCTTTCCCAATGGTATGGTCATGTTAGAAACCATAGACTGCTAAGAAACATGTGAATGGACCGATGCACAGTTTGTTTGCAAAGACAGCAGGCTTATATTTTTATCACTAAGTGAACCACTGAATCTAATCATACATCCTCCTCATAGGCCAGTTACAAAGTACCCCACAGGTGAAATGTGCCCACTGCAATGCCCCGTGAATTTCACTGAGAAAATGCTATAAACCTTCACTTAGTTTGTATGGGTTTGACCTTACCATAATTTGATTGTATGTGCACATGCATGCATGCATGGGTGTGCATCTCTATGCTGTCCTACATACATTGGTGTTATCAGTACGCTACACAAGGTGACTATCATGGGACTATTTCTGTCAGTATGCCAACTAAAATGACCCTAGTGTACACAAATTTAATTATGTTAAATTCTCTGTGAGAATACCTTTTTTTTTTTTAAAGATTTTATTTATTTATTTGAGACAGAGAGAATGAGAGAGAGAGAGAGCACATGAGAGGGGGGGAGGGTCAGAGGGAGAAGCAGGCTCTCTGCCGAGCAGGGAGCCTGATGCGGGACTCGATCCCGGGACTCCAGGATCATGACCTGAGCCGAAGGCAGTCGCTTAACCAACTGAGCCACCCAGGCGCCCTCTGTGAGAATACCTTTAAGTAATTTATTTATAAATCCTATTCGGACTTGCAGACTACTGATTACATTTTCAGACCGACAGAAGAGGGGTGAGAATGATCTTTCTTCAATCCGAATTTAATGAGCACTTCTGGGGTACATTACAGTGCATACACTTCTCTATCAATCCTTTTCTTCTCTAAATGTATATTTCAATCTCAGTGATCCTAAAAACCTGGCACTATTTGGTTTTTAAAAGGCATGAAGTTATGCAAGCAGGAAAAAAAAAAAAAAGATCTGTTCTGGAGGAGGAGGAGAGACAAGAGGACATAGGTCAAAATGTTGATGATTCTTCACGAGAGCACTAGAGGTGTGTGTGGGAGAAAGAAAACTGGTTTGGAAGATTTCATTGAGTCCAGAGGAGTCCTTCCACTCAGAATGCCAGATGGCAACTTCCAGGAAAGCTCAGCTAGAATGTGACAATAAGGTCTGAAGAAACAGGGTGATAGGATCTTGCTTCTGAGGAACAAAGATGAGCAGAAGAAAGGAGGGGGGTAAAGACGGTTTTACAAGAAACTCAGCTTGATGAGCTCAGAGCTTTGGCAATGGAATAAAAATCACAAAAACCACCACTCCTTACAACAACTTAACATGTTAGGAGAGAGATGAGTCTCTCTATTTTACAGATGAGGAAACTGGCCCTCAGAGAGGTTAAAAGACTTGCCCATTTGACCTGGCAAATACTGGGTTGCTTCACTGGACTAACCCAGGACTGAGATTCCTGACTTACTCCTTTTTCTGGTGTAAATAAACATGTTACCTTACGTAGACCTACAGCAGGAGAGACAACGTATCCCAAGTCTCCCCTTAATGGACGCTTTTAGGGAAGAGAATGTGGGAAAGAACCCAGGGAAAACAAATTTTCCAGACACCAAGTGTAAAGTGAAACCCCCTTTAAAGTCTTTGCATGGTGGTAGTAGAAAGTTACCAACCGTAGAACACCAGGAAGCCAGTCTGAAGGTGCCTTGGGTCCATTTTGTCACATCGCTTCAAAAACTACTGTGATCTGCTTCAAAGAACTTTTTAAACCACATGGCTTTGATATATGTGTAGTGTAGACCCAGTTACAAGAGACGAAACCACAAGACCTTTATCTGCACTTCAAAGTCAGCAAAAAAAAAAAACATAAGTGTAGGTAATCTCCAAAATTGCCAACCTAATTCTCAAATCCCAAGCACTTCAAATCCTAAGTGTGGATGCAGCTCTGTATCTGAGAAACGAGGAAAAGATAATGACAGGAAGGGGAGGGAGGCGGGGGTGACATAATACCAAGATGATTTAGCCACAAATGGAAAGATGAGTTCTCCCCAAAAAAGGAAAAATGAGGGATAATTCCGTATGAAGCTTTGCCTAAAGGATGACACAGAACATTCAAGAACATCTAAAAATAGGAGATAAAAAGGTACATATATTGTTTGGGTGTCTTCCGTCATTATTCTGAACCTAATGCATTTCCATTTGAACTCAATTTTGGAATTTTTATCATTTAGACCCAAGAGATTTCAATAGCTGATGACAGCTCTCAAGCAGGTTTCCTGAACTACCTCATTGGAAAACCTCTAAAGTTTGGAAACAGAAAGCCCAGCTGTAGAGCACAGGTTCCTTCAAGGACTGACTGTACCTGTCACCAGGTAACACTCAATGCCAAACAGGAGAGGGCCTTAGGGGGCACTCCTCAATGCCTTCAGGCTGGGGAACAGATCACCCCCTTAGGCCTACTGAGGCCTCAGGTCCAAGGGGTTTTGCTTCCCTATATCACAGATTTTAACTACAGACCCGAACAGACCAGGGTCATAGGAAACACAACTGCTCCAAAGCTCGGGTCTTTGCAATCATGAAACTACCTAATGTGCAAACTTTAGGGAAATAAATTCTCTTCAAGAACGAGAATTTCACTTGCAACATGGCCCCACGTGCGACATGAACACAAGCCCACACTAACGTGAGTGACTACTGTCAACAGCTAGTGAGATGCCGTGCCACGTGTAAGGTAGCGTCAGCTTCCCAACACCAAAAGAAAAGCCACGTATCACCAGGCTACCAAGACAAAGTAATGCGCAGCCCCAGAGGGCACAGATTTCTGCTTTATGTAAATCAGAGCCTGTCACGGCATGCATGATTCACTGCTCAGAGTGTACTCTCCTGTGACGAATGAGTCCCGCTTAATTTGGCAGTGATTATGCGGGTTGCTGGCCCTCCAAACCCCTTTGAACTTGTAATTGCTGCTGGTTTAAATAATGAACATTAAGGGGAGTTGGATTCATAAAACTGTGGATAATTACTTTTTTTTTCTTTTCTCCCCCCTTTGTTTTGATGCAAGACTATATTCGCACACATGTACACACACACACATACACACACACATACACACACACACACTTTGAAGGCCACTGATCACTGTATCATGCCAGGCTGTGATCGAAAGAAACTGCAATCTTGTTCAAGGGTTGGTCAGGGAGGGCAGATTTGAGGTGGGGGACGTGGAGGCGGTAGAAGGGGGAGCATCTGTGAGCTGTGCAAGAGGGAGATCAGAAAGGCCTGGATGCTGTAGGAGAGGAGCAATGGCACTCATGAATATTCATAGCTAGTCACATCTGTAGCCAGCTTGCTTTCTACCTTCCCCGCGCCCCCCCCCCCCCACCCTGGGCAGTGCAACAGAGAACACTAGTGCAAACAAAAGGAGGGGATTCTTCGGCTTCATCAAGCTTCAGATCTGCTCGTGGCAGGGAAGTTTCTTTCTCTACGCTTTTTACATTCCACAGATGGATTTAAATGTTTCAGAGTTGAGAGCAGGAGATGTGTATCCCTTTTCCTTCTATTGAGAAAGAAAGGCACCCCAGCTCCGTAGTCATGAGTTGGAAGAAATCACGCGGTTTCACAACACATAGATGACTCCAAGACAGTCCTTCATGCCCCTTCTTTTCCCTACAGTTGGTCTAATCCCCAGGATCCTTTTGATTCAGCAAAAGACAAATTCTGATTCCGTGTTCTGAGAAAAACGAAATGGCATTGATGGAGGACAGCAACCAAAGTTGGTCAAGTCAGCCAGCTCACTACCCTCCCTCCAACAACAAAGAATGAATGATAAATTTAGCAGCCTCATGTTCAGCTTCCAAACGCTGCTGAGATTTATAGCTTCGCTGCTCCCATGGCAAACTAAGCGGCTCACAGAAAGCTATCTGTTTTTGATTTCACTCTGTTTTCTCTAGTTTTTGTTCTTTTTTCTATTTGCAGTTTTGGGGGGGTTTTTTTGTTTTTTTTTTCCTCTGCATTTTCTTTTTCCTGGTGTGAGTCAAATATCAAAGGCCAGTGCTGTTGGTAAGCCTCCAGCATGCAGAAGCCACCCAATGGGATGTTATTAGAACCTACATCACAACATGGTAGACAGTGATTAAGAGCAACTATATCAATGGTAGCAACTTAAAAAAAAAAAAAAAAAAAGATGCCCCTCCAGCAGCTAAAAAAGGGGTCAGTGAAATAAAAATAAGAAACGTCTGCAAGAACCCAGGGCCCATAAATATTCTTGGAGAGTACAGTACACTGGGATTGTGTATGACAGAAGGAAAAAGAAATTCCTACTATGCATATAATAAGAACTTTTACCTTTAAGTCACTTACACTTAAAACAGCTACACATTAATTTAAAATGAAGTCTGTGTACAACTTTGGAATCATTTTATTGATGTAATGGTGTCCCCCAAAATAACTAGCAGATGGATTTCCACCCCCTCAATGAAACACTGAAACAAATTGCAGAATTGTCAAAATTTTATCGTGAAGGCACACACTCTATAAAAAGGTTGATTTTAAATGAATTGTAAATTTGCTTCATTGCACAATATTTTTCTAAAATTATAACCGGAAAGTATTCTCTGTTTAATTTTTTAGCATATCCTTTCACAAAACACATCTGCTGTGAAGTATTTCTAATTTGTGCTAACTGCTTTTTAACAAACACACAGTTGTCACCATGCCATCTAATGTTATTGGGGCAAAAAAGTACATTCTCCTTCACTCTCTTTGTAATAAGAATCTTGAGCTGTTTCCAGTGGGGCAAACCAATAGCAAATAATACAATTATCTGAACTCCAGAGGCAAGTGACATATAGGAGATTAAAGAAATGAGGAAAAATGGAAATGTAGTCAAACCAAATGCACTTCCATTCAGTACAGGGGCTGGAGGTGGCTGAAACAGGGGAAAGATAAACATGTACAGAAAGCTTGCCAGATTGTGTCTAATTATGAGGAAGACGATAAACCAATGAAAAGAAAAATACCACTAACTAGGGTATGTCATAAGGTTGGCCAGCCACAGAAAGGACAGATGACAGGATGCGCTCTTGGCTTGGAAGAGGGAAGATGGAAATCACCAAGTTACCACCAAGTCTTATTTGCCATCCCCATTTATCTCTCTCTCATACCCCTCTTATGGATTTGTGATTAGTTCCTTCAGAGAAAACGGGATTCTGTGGTGTGCAGGACAGAGGTGAGCTAATGACACCAAGAATTCTGAACTTATTTCACTTTCAAAATAATTATGAAAATTAAAAAACCGCATCCCCCCCTTAAAGGGCAAACATAATGAGGAGAGCTAACTTCCTCAGTACTTAATGCAGACAAGGTAGCAAATGCTTTGCCCATGCATTATCTCCCTTCTGCACTGTGATAACCCAGGGAGGAGGCATGATTATTATCACCCCCATTTGACAAAGGAAGAAACTGAGGCTATGAAAAGGTTAAATAAGTTGCCCAAGGCAACTCAGCTAATAAGAGACATGCTTTCAATCACTGTATGATCACTGTTTTCTGTGTATTTAGAATTAAAAATCCACACACAAAATATCTTGCATAATGGGGTGCCTGTATCTAAATGATAAAACAAACCAAGGAATGGAGAAGGACATCTGGAGTACTGTTGCCCCATCTCTAATGGCCAAATGGATTCTGGGTAACGCTATCCCAAACACCACGCAGCAGCAGACCATGTCAGACACTGAGGCTCCCACATTACATTACGTGCAGCTTCAGGCTGATGGGACCATGCCCAGGCCACCCACAGCTGTAATTCATCACGGTGTGAGGGGTAGGGCAGGAAGGGGAAGACTAATTATTCAGTAGCAACCTCATTCAAGACTGTTTTACACATTCTACTTCATCTGGTCCCCCTCCCACCCCAACAATCCTGTCCATTTTACAGATGAAGACTGAGTCATGTTAAAGAACTTGCCCAAAGAAACCGTGCTATTTAATAAGTGGCCCCCTGGGAGTTGTGTGCGTTACTAAGACTCTGTACCTCCCTATTTTACCCCTGTATGCAGACGAGTGTAAAGACGCAGGTCCCTGGGCAAGTCATTGTTAAAACTTTAGTTATCTTTCTGTCCATTTTGTCCACTGCCCTCTTTCTCATTCATCTTGCCCAGACTGTGTCCGTGGAGTATGCACTGTGTCTCCAGCACCCAAATGACAATGTTATTTATTTACTTATTTACTTATTTATTTATTTTTTAAAGATTTTATTTATTTATTTGTCAGAGAGAGAGCACAAGCAGGGGGAGAGGCGGAGGGAGAAGCCGGCTCCCCACTGAGCAAGGAGCCCAATGTGGGACTCGATCCCAGGACCCTGGGATCATGGCCTGAGCCGAAGGCAGCTGCTTAACTGACTGAACCACCCAGGCGCCCCTCAAACAACAATTTTAAATGAGTATTTGGTAGTAGTATTTCATGACCCAAGCATCACAGTACCACTTCTTCAATGAAATGGTACAGCATCCAGGAATGTAAAGGACCCTCTTGAGGACTCATGGGGATAAACTGGGTGCTCTGAGGGGAAGACAAAAATTTCATGTTTGTGCATGTACCTATGGTGCTCCTGAGGGTAGGGGAAGTGTGGGAATGGGGGGAAGAGAGCTGCACGGGGGGAAGGACAAGGTCCAATCACAGGTCCTGTCTAGGTACCACCAGCTTCATCTGAGGGCTCAGTGTGGATTTCAGATATAACCCAAACAGAAGTGACAAAACCCAAAACCACAGGAGCAAACACGGGCTTTCAAGTGCTGTGGGAACAGAGACATTTGTTTAAGTAACCACTGTTTAAAAATTGCATACATAGTAACACCAAAATAAACAGCTTGCGATGCTGTTTATTTTAAGATACACAATAGTAATGTGAAGTGTGGCATGCCCCAGATCCGGGGAGCCCGAACATAATTTACAGTTGTAGAGAGCCCTAGGAGGACTCCACCACACTCCAGGACTGTCTACTTCCTGATTAGATAACAGTGAAGGTCAGAACGCATTGCTTTTTGTGCGGCAAAGAGCAAACAAGCCACCACAAAGACCCTGCTCCTCCTGCTCGCTGTGAATTATGAATTGAGTCCTGTGGAGAGCAGGGTTTGCCAAGTCTCCTCTACAAAGCGTGTATTAATCACAGGTCCTGAGGAAGGGTCAAGAGCACTGCCTGACAAGCCAGGGAATGAGCCTGTCTGCCATCCTTTAGTCCTTCCCCTCCCAGATCGAAACACCGGAGAAGGAATAGGAGAAAAACCAAATCTGGAAAATACACAAGCTGGCTGGGGCGCCGAAACATATGTAAAACTGAACTCTAAAGAAAAACAGCTAGATCAAACAAACCTTAAGCACGATCAAAATAGGAACTCTATTTGTGGTTTATTTTAGCCAACTGAGTTGTCATCATCAGGCCTTCTTTGCTCCTCCTTCCCCCCGCCATCCAGGTGCTTTGGGGAAACATTTGAGGGATGTGTGTTTTGGTTTTTCCATTCCCATCTTTGACAGTATCCTAGACAACTTTCTGAGCAAAGGGCTGCAATCCCAATGGCATGACTCTTGGCATTCTATTCTGTTCTGTCTCGCCACCTCCTAAGTTAACTTAGGCCACTTTGCCCTCACCCTTACCTGCTGTATCAAGGGACAAAAATAACTTTGATCTTTTCTGCAAACAGAACTTCCCTAGCCTTGACTTTCTGAAACTTGAGTTTGTCCTGAAATAGGTTGCCCTAAAAACTCTTGGCTTTGGACTGAACTGGGTCCCTGCAAAATTTGTAGGTGGAAGCCCTCACCTCCATTGCAATGACATTTCCAGGTAGAGCTTTTAGGAGGTAATTAAGGTTAAATGAGGTCATAAGGGTGAGGTCTTAACTTCACAGGATTGGTGGCCTTATAAGAAGAGGAGGAGAGAGAGATCTGCCCCCGCCACACACACACACACACACACACACACACACACACACACTCTCTCTCTCTCTCTCTCTCTCTCTCTCTCTCTCTCTCTCTCTCCAAAGAAAGGCCATGTGAGGACACAGTAAGAAGGTTTCTCCATCTGCAACCCAAGGAGAAAGCTCTCACCAGATACTGAGGCTGCCAACACCTTGATCCTCGACTTTCTAGCCTCCAGTACTAAGAGAAAAGAAATTTCTGCTTTTTAAGCAGCCCCCCACTCCAGTCTCTGGTATTTGTTATGGCAGCCTGAACTAAGACACTCTCCCACTGAAGTCACCCATTTTTCCTCCTTACCAGTCTCTCTGGTATCCAGAAAAAGAGGCCAGACTTTTCTCTCTTCCCTTCTCTCTCTTACTTCCTGCTCCCAGCCCCTGATCTAAAGCCTTCCACTCACTTTCCTCATGAAGTCCTCGGCATTTGCAGTCATTCCTCACCATCACTGTTGCTAGAAGAATGTTGACCTCTAAGCCACCTCCACTTTCCCCAATGGCTTCCACACAAGCTAGAAGGTTCCTCTCCCCACCCCCCCATTGCTTGCCTCTGCTTTTGAAGGCTTCAATATATATGGCAAAGACCTTTCTAACATCTTGCATCTCTTAATTCCAGTGTCATCTGTCTCTACTTCATCAGCCCTGGATTTCACCACAAAGAGATACTGTATTTCCAAAATCACAGACCTTAAAATGCTCCTTCCCTGCTTTATCTGGACTTGCAACTTCTCAGTGGGCTCCCTGTATTCCCAACGTTATTAGCCTCCCCGCCCAGTATGGTTCTTTATTAGAATAAATGCATTGTTGTGTACTATAAATACAGTGCACATTGTATAGAAAATTGAAAACATACAAATAAGTATAAAGAAGAAACTAAAAAGTCACCCACATCTCACCACCGAAAGATAATCACTGTTAACATTTTATTTGTTCCTCTATGCATATATCCATATATATTTTCTTTCACAAAAGTAGAATCATATCATAAACACTGCCCTTTCCACCTGGATGGCTCAGTCAGTTAAAGCATCTGCCTGCAGCTCAGGTCATGATCTCAGGGTCCAGGGAATAAGCACCGTATCGGGCTCCCTGCTCAGTGGTCCCTGCACAGCGGAGAGTTTCTCCTTCTCCCTCTGCCCTCCCACACCCGCTAATGTGCACTCTCTCTCTCATAAATAAAATCTTTAAAAAAAAAAACAAAACACTTCCTTATCTGTTTTATTTTACCTGATAATACATTGAGAGATTTTTCCATACCTCAAAATATTTTTGAAGCTGTAATTTTTAATGATTACACAGTAGACCATAATATCCCATTATGGTCTCCTATAGATAGCAATAAAGGTGGTTTTCAATGTTTTATTGTCATAAATAATATCTTCATATGTTATTTTGCATAATTTTGTGTATGTTTCTTATTCTTCTTTAGGATAAACTCCTAGAAACTGAATTACTGGATCAAAAGATAGGAACATGATTAGTAATACATATTACAAGTTTAAATTCCAGAAAGGCTAAGCCAATTTTTATTGTCATTATTAAGGCAGATATTTCCTTCTACTCTGGACAGTGCTGGATACTAACTGTTTTTAGTCTTTCTTAATTTGATAGAAAAAACAGTATGTTGTTGCTTTTCTTTTTGAAATTGATTTGGTTACTAATCACCTTGAGCATTTTTCAAATGCCTATTGTCCATTTGTATTTCTTCTTTTGTGAATGGACCTATTCTGTGCCTTCATTGTACTTTTTTCCTTATCGATTTTTACACTTTACTTATTAAAGACACTAATCTTTGCCTATTATATGATGTTGCACATATTTTTGCCACTTTAATGTCTGCCTTTATGTTATGGTGTTTTCTTGACATTCAAAAGCTTTTTTTATTTTTGTTTAAACCTATTACCATTTTTCTTTTTAAGATTTATTTATTTACCTTAGGAGGGGGAGGGGCAGAGGGAGAGGGAAAGAGAATCTCGAGCAGACTCTGTGCTGAGCATGGAGCCCAAAGCGGGGCTTGATCTCACTACCCCAAGACCATGACCTGAGCCAAAACCAAGAGTTGGACACTCAGCCGACCATGCCACCCAGGCGCCCCCACCATTTTTCTTTGTAATTCCTTTGTTTGTATGCTCTGAAAGGATTTTACTAAATAAATAAAGGAAGAAGAAATAGATTTCCTTCAAAGAACTCTTAAATGTGCACTTACTTCAATGGAGGGTATTGGTTGTTTTTTCAAAAATAGTTAAACCATTAACCAAAAAAAACACTTATTGACTTACTTTTTCCTTTCTCAATTGATTTAAAGTGATGCCTTTAAAATTAATAACTTTCTCCATATATTTGGATTGATTTGTGTATTCTTATATCGTTCAAATGATCATTCTGCCTATTATGGTAGCCAGTGCCATATCGTGCAGCTTTATAATCTATTTCACTAATACTCAGTGCAAGACCTCTCTAATTTTTCTTTTCCAAAAATATCTTGACTTTTCTTAGTTGTTTCATTATTCAGATGAACTGCAGAATCATTTTTCAGTCATGATCCAAAAAAGGAATATCTCATCGGAATTCTGACTTAACTAGTCAGCCATTCAAGAATTCTCTAACCAAACTCTCCCTCTCACCTAGGCATAAGTTTTTCCTGTTGTCTGCTTTCCTCTTCCCGCCCCTGGGTGCCTGAGCTCTGCCTGGGGAAGGATGAAATGGTGCCAAGAGGGTCCATTCCGGCCTGGCCCTCTTGATCCAAGGCTGCACTGCTACGCCTTCCTAATTCGCTCCCGATCACACTCTCCACATTTCCCACTCATCCAGTTAGAGCAATTCTTTTCTGAACGTCCTCAGCTTTCTTCCTATTCGTTACAAAAGGTGTCTGACTCCTACCCACCTTTCTACCTGTGCTTTGACCTCCACCTTCACTGGCTTCCTCCTTTGGAACCTCACCTTATGCATTGTCAGCCTCTCCACCCCTCCACACCTACAGCCTAGCTCCCTTCCCCCCTGCTACCCCCACTGCTGAAACCTGCCATCCCACGCACTGTCCTCTGCTCCTCCTTTGTTCCCTTCCAACTTCGCGTGCTCTCTCCTCAGCTTGTAGAATTCAAAGGTAGACCAGGACTCCCAAGTGCCAAATCCAAAGGCTTATTTTTAGTCATCATTGTCCTTGATCTTTTTGCAGAATCTACTTCCTCTGCTTTGAAACTCCTTCTCTTTTCACATGATCTGATTATGTTCCTACTAATCTGATTTCTTTATCTTTGCTCATTACTTTCTTTCTTCTTCCCTTTTAACGTAGTTTTCAAAGAGATTCTCTCCACTAACCCCTTCTTTCTGTGCTCTCTTCCTTACTTACCTTCATCCAATGCCATGGTTCCAAGCATTGCTTCTGCAAAGATCAGCCTCAACTCTCAAACCATAGTATCACCATTTCTAACTTCCATAAAGGTTCCCCACCTGGATATCTGGGTTATGGGGTCTAAACCTAGGGCCTCAGTATACATTTCCAAGCTTTTCCCACTATTCTCCCATACATATTCTATGTTTTAGCCAAACAGGATTCTGTCTTATGAGCTGCAGCATTCACAAATCTCTGGATGTAGAATCAAAAGTAGCCTGATTTAGCATCCAGATCGAAACTATCTTCGGAAAAAAATAAAATAACCTCACTAGTGTCTTGCTGAAAAGAAATAATTCTATGTCTCTCCTAGGATTTAGAGATGCAAAGCTGCTCATTCTCACCAGCTTGGCTAGCATGAAAAGTGGGAGACTGGTGAACCAGTTAATTCTCAGGATGAAGAGTTTATGGACAAAGAACAAAGATATCCAAATCCCCAAGGAGCTTGCTCCAAAGCTGTAATAATACAAGTGGGAGTAAGTTCATTGTGAGGTTTCTTTGCTATCTTTCACCCAGTTCTTTCTCTTAAGTTTGAGTTTATGAAATTTTAAAAATTACTTTCACTCATGATGCCCTTATAAACCTTGCCACAGTATGAATGGTCCATAAGGTCTCTGCCCTCTCCTTGTACATTTCATGCTAACTGTAGGATTTGATCCTCATTCCAAACAGACTTAGGTCAAAAGAAACAAGTACAATATTTTCCTCTGAAGAGTATTTCACCCATATCCAAGTTCAGGTTTCATGGAGCTAAGACAGAGCAAATTAATTATTTCGGTGGATTATATGAAGACATTAATATCATTTTATGCTTTCATAGTATTCTGCCCTTTCCAAAGGGCTATTCCTAATCTCAGCTAACTCAAAACAACAAGGTGAAAGAACCAGCACTCAGAAAATTAAATGACTTGCCCAAGATAGCTGAGAGAGCAAAAAGTTGAGCCGAGAATAAGATCTTATTCAAATAACTTCACAATGATCCTAACTGGGCTGCCTCTGATGTGTGTATGGGTAAGTGTGTGTGCTCCTGTCAACAGTAGGTATTTCTTTCTCCCTGCCCTGAGATGTTTGTTTCTTTTTGTAAAGCACAAAAAATTAACAGATTGTCCTCACTATCAAAGGTAGGCAAAGCACTGATTCTTTAATTCCAAACATTCCCACTGTCTACCCCAATCAGGCACAACCACAGATTCAAGAGAATTTAAGCACCTCCTGTTTACTTAACTAATCACATATACATTTTAAACAAGCAGGGGTGGGGATAGTATTTGGGATAGATACTGACAAGAGAATACAAGCATGTAAGAACTAAAGAGAACCAAATCACACTTTTCTTTAAACTTGCTCTGCAAAAATACATACATACATACATACATAGACATGCATACATACTTTCAAACTGTTTTTGAAAGGCTGCCCAGGCTGGTAAGGGAGATCATATTAAAAACTGATGCCTTTCACTTTGTCATACTTGATTATCACTTAAGCAGTTCATTAGCAAACATAAAAGCTTCAGGATTAAGCCGTAAGAAGAGTCTTCATCGAAATGCCATCAAGTGGTAGGTGGGATTTGCCACACAGATCTGAACTTATGGTTTGCTAGAAACTAATGCAAAAACTGAACTGAGCCGATAATTGACTAATAGTGATCTCATATTGCCTGTGCCCTCTTAACACTTTCTTCTTCTTTTCTTTTTTTTAATTCATTGTGAGGCAAGGTTTAAGACAAGTGTAACAACTCATGAGCTGCCTGCAGGTATCCTGGAACACTGAAATGGAACCTGTAACTTTTCACCATGGGGAAAAAAATCAGGCTGCTTTTATAGAGTTCCAACATGTCACCAAACCTACGGGAATAATCCAGCATTCATCTCTTCTATTGATAGAAGCTTTTTTCTTTTTAAAAGACTAGTGTAACACCACTCCCAGTACACTTGGGTTGTCGGCTTATGACAGGGTCATACCATGTGTCCAGGGTGAGAAAAAAGCCATTTTACCACTGAAGTATGACTGGAGTCATGGGATTATCCTTACCAAAATTATTAGTTATGGAGTTGCCAGCTATTTCCAAGTCAAAATTAATTCTGGAATATTTGTGAATCACAAGTAAATCAATCAATCAATCTATCTATGTATATACATATATATAATGAAGTGAAAACTGAGGTATTAAAATTAAGTTAAGAGCAGCACCAAGATTTGGAGGATGAAGGGTGGATCTTTGTTATCAGGCTATGTTAGGCAAATCGGATATCAGTAAACTGAGAGGCAGGATGGTTGGAAGAGGGCTGATTAGTGGCTCATGTTAATTTTCTATAATGCTCAGAGGAACTAGAGAATAATATTCTCTTCATTTCTTGTCATCTCAGAATCCCACAATAATAATCTCTTGAGTTGTAATTTTTCTTTTTGTGGACAATCAAGTCAGAGTCAACAAATACTCATGTTACCTATTACAACCAAGAAGTAAAACTATAGTTTAAGAAAAATTATCTGCCATTATATTGTGACTTGACAACTTATCCACTATTAGATAAAAACAACTTAAATCAGTTCTGGCAGATTTGGGACTTGGCAGTTCAAAATATGAATAGCAAATGTAAAAGCATGAAAATGGCATTACTATTATGTTTTAAGAGGATAATACACCTTTAAAGGGTGCCCATGATTACTTTGCATACTGTAAACAACGGCTGCCAGTCAATTTAGAAAGTGGTACCCTGCTCCCTAATGTGCTAAAGGCAAATTCCATTCAACCAACCTCCTGCTTCCTCCCCAAGTCACTACTTCTTAACAGGAGCAGTGGGGCAGGATATCACCTTTACGCTTCATAGTCTGTTCCAAACTGCAAAGACAGACTCTAGCACAGAGAAGGCAGGGCGTTTTCAGGAGTCGTCTGAAATCTGTGCAGCAATGGTCTCTAACATCAAAATTAACCCTGAGCATGAAGATGACTTTAATGACCCTGTCCTGCTGCAGCAAAGCTGAGGGACAGTGAGTGTTCCCACGACTCAGTCCCCTTGGCCTTTATGTCCCAATAACACCACCTCTCCATGGAATACACTCACAAACTGTGGTCGTGTGGAGTGAAGAAATGGAAATGTTCTCTATGATCTGAATGAATATTCACAGGTCTCGCTAAACAGCATTTAATGGCACTCTATTCTTGGAGGCTTTAAATAGCTGAATATTCAGATATGCACATGCCTTCTATTTTCTTTTATTCAAGGGTCCTCCATTCTCCATCTCTTTGAATTCTATAACGTATTTTTAAACAATTATACTTAGAGTGATATTTTATGAAACTGGGTGTTAAACTTTGAGCTAATAATTATTTTAGTGTCTTTTTGATGGTAATTTAATAAGCATTTCATTCTTCAATCTTCTCACCCAGTTGCTCATTTTAAAAATGTGTCTGTCAGCTAGTCGCTCATAATCTGGGACTTAATTTTCTTAATCTATCTCAGCTGAACTTCTTTTTAAATGGGATTGTTTGATATACTTTGGAAATATCTTGACCAAATGTTTTTGTACTGAGGAGACCGCACACCTTGGCACCCACATGGAAGGCCACTGCCACGACCACTGCACTGGGGACTTGACCTCGAAGCCATTCGGAACGTGGACGAGAGCCGCGGAGTCCCAAACACATCAGCTTTTATGTGCAGAGCCCCTCACACTCTGATCCCAAACACCAAATTGGGACTCCAAGGAAAAGGTTATGACACAGCGACATGCAACTTTTTCCTTTCCTCAAGGGAGTCAAAGTAAATTTAGCTGCAATTTTATTTCTTCTAGAGGAGCTTCTAGGATTCAACACAACATTAGATTTTTGGCCTGTCTCTTTAATTTGAGAAATTGTAAAAACGACGACAGATGGCACACGGAATTGACTTATGTCCTCTATTCTTTACTGAGGAAGGGAGTGCATAGAAACTTTGATCAAGACAGAAGCTACGGTATGCAGGTCGCTATTCAAACTAACTGGTGGCTCTTTGGACAGCTAGGATCAGAACATTCCGGCTGCCTTTTTTAGACATTCTTTAAAACCACCCAACACTGTTGTAGGTCGGCACTGGTGATCACAGCCCCGACATTCAGCACCCTCCCTGTCCCAATAAGGACATGATGGATGTGCCATTAGCTCTGAACCTGGGAAACCTCTGAAATTACCACTCTTTCCACCCCCATCTCCCGCCCCCACCCCTCAAAATCATTCTGAAATAGGAAGAACACTCAAGCTTACAGTTAATTGGAAACATTGTGAGAGAAGAGGAATGCTTAGGACAGCATGTCCATGGGAAAATAAATCACCCAGCATTGTTATTTAATACATTGTGACATCATTTCCTGAAATTAAACAGAGATGACACCAATTCAGACGATCTCCAGTATAAGGTTCCATTCAAATAATTCACAGATGTTTTCTCCTGGCCAGCAGAAAAACAATGCAAGGGCTACAGCTAGGGGCAGCCTCAGTGCGCTGCATGTTTGTGGGAAGTCCTCTCTGCTGTTGTTTTTCAGCTGTGTGTTCTGCATATGCATTTCCACATAAGGATTTCTCTGCCCAGCAGCCCTACTTGTCTTCAGGGCTCATCTAGCTCTCTGAATGTGAGAGAGGCCATCTCTCATGGCCTAAGTCCAACATTTTATATTTGGTATTCATTTGGCCTATAGCGATTGGTATTAAGTAGATCAATCTCAGCATCATAAAGGCACTAATTTTCAAGTAGAAATAACTAACGTCCATGGAATACTGATTCAGTTTACCATTCAAGGCCCTTCGAAAGAGATCTCATGATAGGAATGATCAGAGTCTCCAAGGACAGACACCCATGTGGACTGAACGAGTAGAGAACCTGGGGTACAGATGAACGAGGCTGGCAGCGTGGCATCTCTCACCCCTGCTGATCTCATGAGGTACTACTAGAGCTCGGGCAGCTGGAAACCCAAGTACGCAACCAAAAAACCAAAATACTCAACATTTGTGCGGCACATCCCAGTCACACATTCACTACATCATCCGATGTAGCAACCAACCAGCTAAGTAGGGCACATATTCACTATTTTAATTTTTCGATAAGGAAATAGGTTCAGAGGTTGACTAGCTTACCCAAGATTACAGAGCTCAAACCCAGTCTTCTAATTTCACATTCAGTGACTCCTTAAAAAAAAACAACAACAACAAAAAAAAACATGCTGTCTGTCAGGCAGCCTCGACTTTAACACTCTGAGGAAGCTGGAGACTCTAGATTCTGTTCACATACTGGACCTCTTACAGTGAAAGGGAGCATTCTCTATCAAAAGGAGGACCCAGCTGAGGCATTCTGAACTGTTCCGTAACAGGTTTCTTCTTTACCTTCCACCCTCTCCCTCTCCCAAAGGCTCACCAGCGTACTCTGGCTTTCCATTAGCACCAGGACCCTTGGATGCTATCATTTAGCATAACTGAGCAGCCATCAAATGTTTATACGGCTCTAGAAGGCACGATTTAGATGACGTTCTCTCCTGCTGAGGGGCATCTGGGACCTGTTTGGGAAAACCTGATCTCCCCATTTCACACAGACTGCGCAAGCAAGTGGTTACTTCAGCTGCTCAGTTCCACTGGTCAAAGGCTCCTGCTGGTCAATCAGCTAGATTACAGTAAGAATTATACTATGTCCTTACTGTAAGAGCCAGGCATAGGACTGAATGCTTTACATTATCTATATGATCTCATGCAATCCCTGCAATAACCCTCCTAAGTTGGTTCTAGAATTATCCCCATTCTACAGATATGGAAGATGAGGCTTAGAGAAGGTAGCTGCTCAAGATCAAAAATCTACTATGTGGCAGATTCTAGGCCCTGTGTTTTGTTTTGCTTTGCCCCTGATAATGAATAACTGATAGTCACGACACGGTAGAATCTTATGCCTGGAAAGCCCCACGAAAGGACACTTAGTGCTTCTTTTCAAGTAGGACTCATCTAACCTCCCCTAGTCAGAAAGCCAGGCCCTGGGCTCTTCACTTTGACACTGGATCACCTCATTTAAGAAAAGAAGCCATCTCGGTCTACGTAAGATGAAGAGAACTAGTTAAAAGGCAAAATAGTCTAAGTCAGTATCTCTCTGTCTCTCTGTCTTTCTCTGTCTCTCATGTGTATGTGCATGCCTCTGTGTGGGTACAGTAAAAAATGTGAGAGATGACTAAGTTGACTGTCATATGGTCTCGATGAACTCCCTGGAGAAGAGATACGTGTTCTTCTACGGTAACACGGAGCTGTATTTACTCATAACTTGGGTACATGGTCTCTGCAGGATGATAAACTTTAAAACTCATGTTTCTTACCAGAGACCCTTACAAAATCCCATAAAACAATCTCTAATAGACAAGGAGCCAAACGACGAAACGCGTGAACGGCAGGCTTCATCACTCTCCCTCACCATCAGAGGTCTAGAGGGGGACAAAGCGTTTTGCCCGGAACAAAGGGCACAGTTTTTAGAACCTGCAGTTTCAAGAAGGCTGCACGATATGACCTCACTTTAATTTGCTTCTGATTCTGCACACATATCTTTGAAAGAAGTCCCACATCCCCTAAGTGTGAGCTTTAGCCTCGTGTTTTCAAATGAGAAAAACTTTAGAGACTGGTATGAGCAAGGGGTGTCTTTGTGTGTGAGCACTTCCAGTTTTCATTCTGTGATCAAATATATTCTTTGCAGCACAACTAGAAAGCTCTCGAAGGTGGCCAGTGGAGGTGCCTGAGAGCCTAACTGAGCACATTAAGGGCTTCTTGGCGTGGAAGAGTGTTTCATGGTTATGAATAAACCGTTAGCCCCAGTATTATTTCTTGCTGTTTCTTTCTTTAACTATCTTTGAAGTCAAATGAAAACAGTTGTAATGGCAGGCTTACTTTTATGATACCATAATCTTCATGTGTTAGTGAAAGGAATATACTTCCCTAGGATTTCCCTAAGTTCTTTTGCCATTGGGTACTTTCCAGCAAAAGCACATACATTTCCAACAGATTCTTTCTTCAATCTTCACTAGATTTCTTAGTCTGAGAAGCCAGGCAGAGCCATCAACCAGTACAGGAGGGGGTAATCGTATATAGAACATTTCCAGGAGGTGAATTTCTAAATATATACATAATTTAAAAACATACATACATATATATATACACACATATACATATATGGGTTTATTTTTTTTAAGTTATTATGAGCTTTTTAAAGGGGATTTTTAAAAGACACTTTGGAAATTGGTAGTCAGAAACCAGAAATGAATTATCTAGCCTCAGATTAAATTTAAATTCAAAGTGCTTAACTCTGAATACGGATATTCCTCAATTCATCCAATAGTTTGTTTTATTTAAATGCCACTTTGGATTTAGTTTAACTATCTCCTTCAATATAATCAATCAGCTGCAAGCGAATTACCTTTTCCCCTAAAGTTGGTGGTGCACAGGAATTTGAGATTGTTTTAACTGTTACAGTTGTAGTGGGACTCGTTCTTCCAAGAAAACTGAAGGTTAATGATTTTTGTCATATTGAGACTAAGGCTTAACAATTGCTACAGTTGGCCTTTGTTGAGGTGGGCTTCTTTTTTCTCTGAGCCTTTTGAGGTATTCAGAATAGGTGACAATAGCTTGCAGTTGAGAACATATGTAGAGAGACCCCTGCGGCTTATTGGAAAAAGTTGCTCCATGCTGGTTGGGTGTTTGGGAAAAAAAATACAACCAGAGTTCTTTTATGTTCTGCTAGTTAATGAATGCATGAATGTCAAAATGGGCCAATGGCCCATTCAGGGGGCAAAGCCTCAGCAGCCCCCTTCTTTAAGAACACATCCTGAGATGCAAAATACATTTGCTTAACAAATTAAAATAATGAGATAATTCAATTAGCTTCTTTTTAAAAAAAAGAAAGAAAAAAGGGTACATCGGGGATTATTGTAATACAAGAACAGGTCATACTGCACAAAAGGGAACAAACCAGTTTGAAATAATGTTAAAGAGACTAAGAATGGAGGAATGCACACTGAATCATGCATTTGTGAAGAAATTTACATGAAATAATAATTTAGACTACATCTATTTTCAGTGAGCTAGAGCCAACATTTCACTTTGAAAGTTGAAATTAATTAAGTGACAGAAAAATATAGTGGGCATCTCTATTTCCAAGGACTTCCTCATGCCTGTTAGTGCACTTAAGAAAAGTCTAAATTAACATGTCGCTAGTTAGGGGTCTCTATTCTTGGTTTCTGAGCTCAAAATTATAGCTGAGTAAATCTTTCAGCTCATTAAAGATTGGAAAGTAAAAGTTTTACAGGACCATCCTCATCAGAGTGACTGAACCTCTTCTCTGCAGTTGGGGTGAAATCTGGATGAAGAGGGAAAATTTTTTTTTTTTCAAAGAGAAAGCCAGCTGAGGAGAATTTCCTCATGATACAAGGGAGGTGTAGAAAGGGCAAGGGAGGGGAGCAGACGGAAAGACTGGGAGACAAAGCCAGTGGGAGAAAGTAATGAAAGGGGCATGTTGTGAAAGAAGGTCAGGGGGAGGAGAAAAATAAAGCACTTAGCGGAGACTAAAAAGGAAAGGGGGACAGGGAGGCAAGGATGACCAGAGGCTGGGACAGAACGGGGCTCTGGCTACGTGCTCCTGAGGCGAACCCAGCACTATGGGTGCAGGAAAGGACCCTGCAGTGTGGAGACCCTGCATTGTGTCCCTCTCGTTTGAAAAATGGGACAACGGAAGGTCCAGAGAACTTAATGGGCTTAACTGTGGTTCAGCCGGTTACAGGGGCGTGCTGACCTCAAAAGGCCGGTTTCCCGACTGCCTGGCTGAGGTTCTTTGATTCTTCTCTCCCCACTCCAAGGACAGGTATTCATGAAAATTTTCAGCTGGCCGTACAATTCTGCACCAAGTCTCGAGTTCCTTTAACCAGATTGAAAGCACTCTCAGGGCGGAGACAAGGTGCTGTGGTTGGTTTGTAGCCCCCTGCACAGCAAAGCCACAAGGAGTGCCCAGCAATCACTGGCCACCCACAATTTTTCACCAGTGACCACAGTGCACGGTGGGTTCAGCCCAGGGCAGGGAGGTGGGAGATAAGGTACCGACAGGACAAGGTGGGAGGTCCAGAAAGGGCTCCGGACACTGACACTGGAGACTCAAGGCCCAGAATACGGCCGGTGAAGGAGAGAGTCGGCTTGAAGAGAAAGGTGCAAAGAAAGTCTTCTCTACTCAGAGAGACTGGAGGAACAGGAAGCTTTAAAAGCAAATACAGAAGGGGCACCTGGGTGGCTCAGTTGGTTAAGCAACTGCCTTCGGCTCAGGTCATGATCCTGGAGTCCTGGGATTGAGTCCCGCATCGGGCTCCCTGCTCAGCAGGGAGCCTGCTTCTCCCTCTGACCCTCCCCCCTCTCATGTGCTCTCTGTCTCTCTCATTTTCTCTCTCTCAAATAAATAAATAAATCTTTAAAAAAAAAAAAGCAAATACAGAAAATGGCACTTGGCTTCTCCCTATCTCCCACCGTGACGCCGAGCGTATTGGTGGTGGAGGCTGCGTGAGATTTACAGGCCACAGGGAAAGAGGATAAGGGTTTCAGCAAAGTCATCATAATGTGGTGGAAAAGGCACAGTGCTGGGGACAGGGAAGGTTGGGTCCTTGTCGCAGCTTGACCTTGAGTTAATCACTTCCCTTTCTGGGTCTCAGTTTCCTCCTTTGCAAACAGAGCAGCTGAATTCTCTCAGGTTCGGCTGTTCTGGGATGTTGACTTTGATTACTGAGGGACTGCGAATACATGGAGATGTTTGCTTGGAAAGCCACGGTGGAAATCTCTCTTCGGCCGAGAAGGGCTGAGCATGAAGGAAGACAGCGGGGGGGGGGGGGGGGGAAGCCAAACAGGTGAGCTCGCGGGGAGCAAGCTGTGTGCCTGCCCTCCGTGCGCCCCTACCCTGCCTTTCTAACTTGCTACTCTAACCAAACCGACCTTCGGTTAAAAAAACGAGAAGCCCCTCCCCTCACACTCACTCGACTTCCAAATTAAAAACATTTTACAGGTTAGTAAATCTCCAGCTGAGGTGATGTAGCAAAGAACAGCTGTGAAGTAATTTTGATAATGATGAGAATAATAGCCACATGGCAAGGTTCAGGGCTTTGCTGTTGCAGCTTCAGTGCTCCTGAATAGATAAAAGTGATTAAATACTCCTGATTATCCCTGACCAATATGTAATGGATTTACAGCCCTTTCAATTAGTCAGTATTTGCTTAGGACTCATTATTTTGTCTTTGGTTAAGTAATCAGCCCAGAGACCGCATGTTCTGTCTAATTCCTCTGAGCCGAGTCAGTGCAGGGCCCTGACCTTTGAAATGGCCATAGCTGCAAGGCAAGAATAACCACTACACCGGGGCAGCCTCGTTGGTCCTCCCAGCTAATCCTGACACCACAGGCCAGATCGATACACCTTAGTTTGCTACTAATGTCCTTACATCAAAATGGCCGATTTAGGAATGTGAATTTATCACTCGGCCCTCCCTGCCACCACTGCACCCCTTGCCCTCTGGAGCTCCACTGCGAGAGCAGAGTGGCAGCCACCACCATAAATAAAAGTGGAACCTTGTCCTGGACCCATGACACTGTAACTAATGTCATTCAGCATGGCAACACACAAGTTGGATAATCAAAGAGGACCTTCAGCTTTCAGCGGGCTACTCTATTTTTAAGCATTAGCCTAAAGAGAATGGCCTGAAAACAATATCATAGCAAGCAGCCGCCTCTGACACCTTTACCATTTGCCCAGAATTTCCAAGCCAACAGTAAAATATGAGCGCCTGGTTCCTCTGTAAGAATATACTGTAAATTTTTTTTTTTGGTCATGAGAGTCTCAGAGTCAACGGGATACACCGACACATAAAACCGAATGCAAACAGGAGGGTAAAGATCCACTATTACTTTAAAAATGTGGCAGAGCTGATCTTTTCCCAGAACTGAACAGGGTGAGCTTATAACAAAATGGACTTAAACAGCTAAAAAAGAGTCTTTAATCTCCACATTATAGACGAAGGTGCTACAGCACCTAGAACCCTCTGTTTGTCACATAAACATGGGCCTTGTTTGCACGCGGCTCCAGCAAGTACAGTTGCACCTGATACCATGAGCTTGGACACGCATGGGGCAAGGCGCTGCTTTTCTTTCTTTTTCTTTCTTTCTTTTTTTTTTTTTTATTTGCCTCCTGGAGGAGATGGCTTTCATTAAGAGTGTAATCAGCAGCGTTTATGGATTCATGAGCCATTTCCCTTGGTTGCGGTGGCGGTATCTGAAGTCGCTCTCACACCTTTTAGCATAAATAACAAATTTATTTACACATGCTGTGTAGGGCCCTAGACCATTCTGAATAATAAGGTCCATTCCTGGCCTATTAAAACAAAAAAGTCCTCCTTCCTAGAGGGTGTTCTGTGGGTAGTGACAGTTGGCAAAACCTTAACTGCTCCGTTAGTCATCAGATTTCAAGAAAGGGAAAACAGGCACCTTATTTTTTAAAAAATCTGTTATCAACCTGTATAGTATGCTAGCAGCAGGTAAAACAACAAAACTTTCTCTTTCATCTTGACTTACTGTGAGATGCTGGAAGAGCCAGGCTCTCATGATATTTGTTGCTACTTTGGGGAAAATGCCTCTTTTCTTCTGGCGTTTTTTGTCCTTGTCTGGATCATCATCGTCACCTGTGCCAGGTGAAGCTACACTGTTGTCTAAACCATCCCCTGGTAGAAAAAAAAAAATGAAAATACATTAGACACAACACAGAAAGGGTTCCAACAACAATGTGCAGCTAATGATGAGCTCAGCTAAGCTTGTTGAAAGAAATCCATTAAGCAGGTATATTCTCTTTCATTAAAGGATAGTTGGAGACACAAATATGTAAAAGACAAAATTAAACCAGGTCTCTTCAAATGTTAATTTTGTGTGTCTCCCACTTGCCCATATCATTAATTCAATTATAATTGTGTGCTTGACACAGTGCAGTAGCTCTTTGTCAATTATGGAATCCAATGTGGGAAAACTGCCATCAGAAAACCCATTCGGTGGAAATGCATCCCCATGCCCACGGTGAACACATACTGCAGGGTAATCAAGTTAAATGTTCTGTAGTCTATATATTCTAGGCTGTCTGCATAGGTGACAGTAACTGTGTCACTTCATTGCACATAACACACTGCCTTCTCAGCCCCTCCTAGGACTGTCACCTCTTAAGCACGCACATTCACACACTCCTCAGATGACCCTGCACTCAGCATTTGCATGACATGAAAACTTTTAGCTCTCTGCACCACTGATCATGATCATTATCATTAAAAAAAAAAAAGATATACATGAAGGTAGGGTGCTCACTTAATCAGAAGTTTCTATCACCGTCTTCCCCTTCTGTGCTTTTCTCTGGCATTAATTGTGCATTAGCAAAAATCATTTACTTTTAACAGTCATAGTTATTTTTTCTTGCCCTCCAGCAAAAATGCCTTGAAAGCCTGCCTGGAGGGCATCTAAATTATGTATCTGAAAAACTCTTCTGGCAAGGCATTGCAGGACCCCTACTTTCTTAAAATTCATACGAGCACGTCTTCCTGTTTTTGGGAAGGCATCAATCAAGAGCAGCAATATATGCCATATCCCTACATTAATATTTGAACTAATAACTTTAAAAAAAGGAAAGAAACAAGATCCGACTTGTGGCATAATCAAATGCAAAATAAATGAAGAATACGGGGACAGCACTGGGGCTTTATGGATGGCTGTGTTTTCCTTGCACATCATTAGCCTGGAGCCACACGAAAGAGGAAAACAGAGAAGTGGAGAGTTTATGCTCCCTGCTGGTGTTTAAGAAGCTGGGGTCCTGGAAGGACATCTGGGAATTGCGCTGAGATGGGGGTTTTTGTAATTTAAGAATAGACATTCATTAGCAGTAAATGCCATAAATCCCATGCTAAGTAAAAATCTTGTCCAAGAAAGCCTAAAACAATAAACTCTGTGCTCAATGTAGCCTGAGCTAGACGCTCCGCAGCTTCCTGGGGAATGCCGGAGATCCACCAGCTCATTCCCAGACCTGTTCCTTCCTCTTAGACTGGGCTACTCCACGATGGCCTGCCCACTGAGCCCCTCACCTTCCAACTTCGGCATCCACTCTGTGGGCTTCCCTATACCTGTTCTCTTCCTTTCTCACCAAAAAACCCTCAACCTTCTTTGACCAGAGAAGCAGAAAAGCCACAGCAAAGAGCTGGCAGATTAATTTTATTGACATTTCCATTTTCACTGCAATGTGATACCCTCCATCACATGGAAGAGATGACCCTCACTATTTACAGACTGACAGGCCACTTCATTACAACCACCCTGCCCCAAGGCAAAGCAGCTCCCTTCCATCTGCCCAAACACTAGAGCATGACCCCGAAGTTGCTGTTCTCTTTTTCTTTGCCGTCTGTTATGATAAAAAAAATTTAAAGAGAGTGAGTGAAAGGGACCCCAAATAGTCAAAGAACTAATCAGAGTACAGGGAAACAAAAGGCATTTGACTTTTGAATACTGCATCTACAGAGGCTAGTCTTCATCTGCCTACCCTCCCTACACATCCGTGTATACTAGGGGTCGCTCGCACAAGGAGACACACACACTCACATACACAAGCTCGAGCAGGGACACGCATACACGCTTTCCACCATGCCAAGGAACTGCTGCAAGGCAAATTCTCACCCACACTAATGGCTTCTGACTGCTCCTTGGCAACCCTAGCATTTTAACCTGGGTGGATGTGCTCTCCAAAATACAGATACTGGAGCGATCTCATCAGCTGTTCATGTGACACAGATGGAGAGTGGCTATTAGGAGCCAGGCAGTGGGCCTTGGGGATCTGAGGTGCTGTTCTGTAGCCCGAGGCAATTTTGAAAAGCCGTACCCGGAGATGAGGAAAAAAAAAAATCCACATGGCAAGTCCAAGTTTGAAGTCGGTCAGTCTGTCTGTCTACCCACCACGGATAAAGATATCTTTGTCTCTTAATGTAAAATCTATGTGGGCTATCTGGACGTACACTGCAGATAATGTATGTATGGAATGGCTCTTCCTTCAATGTCTTCCAAATATAAAAACACACACTGTAAACAATGCCTGTGTGTATATATTTCTTCTGAAGCACATATGGTTTCTGTGTATATGTTTAAGCTGAAATTGTCAGGATTTTGTTAAAATCTCGTTTAGCTCTTTTTGATAGATTTCTGAATATACTTATTTTAAAAGGTTAATTGCTTAATTGAAGGAAGTTCAACCAAAAAAAAAAAAAAAAAGAAAGAAAGAAAGAAGAAGGAGGAGGAGGAGGCATTTGCATTTTTCACCCAATCAATGACCTTAAAAATGAGAGACAGCATTTCCACAGTGCATTTTCTCATGCTTAAAAGCAAAGAGGGCTGGTAACACCTTCAAACTATTTAGCTCAAGGAAAAAAAAAAAAAACATAACTAGATTGAGTGTCCTTTGATGACTGACTTAAACTGGAGAAGGCAGGAGCATTACATGAATTTTAATTTTATGTAAGTGTTGTAAAATATTTGAATTTGGATCCAGTGTAACAGATAATTGTAAAGAAAAATGTGCCCATTTTTATAATAAGTAGATATTAGACATTAGATTTTTAAATTAATATTAGTGTCTCTAACTCCTTAAAGTGAGGAGTTTTCCTCTCCATGTTAACACAATAAATGCCATTGTTCTTTTTCCTCCAATGGACTGTGAACCAAGTCCAGCATGGAGGAATAACAACAACATAAAGAAAGATTTTGAAAGGAAACTGTGTGATCTGCAACCTAAAATAAAATTGTGCAGAGGATGCCGAGGTTAGTAACTCTTCAAGTGGACATTGTTCTCTTGCTTTAAGGCTGTGTGCATGTAAGATGGTTGGCAATCCCTGGCACCTGTGCCAAATGAGTTTCTGTGCCGGAGAGGGTGTGCGTGTGTGTGTGTGTGTGTGTGTGTGTGTGTGTGTGTGTGTGTGAGCACAGATGCACGTGCCAAAAGGTATAAGAGATAATAGAGTACATCTCAGCATCTGAAGTTAAGATTCAAAAGTGTGGAGTCCTGAGGCCAAGAACTGTCTTTTGCTTCTCTTTTTATCCTGAGAGCACACCTCTGTGTCTGACCCAGAGCAGATACCCAGTGATTGTATGTTGGGGGAGGGAAAAACTGAACTCACCCATAAGCTTATGCAAGGACCCTCCCCTCTTTCTGAGAATCCCAAACTGGGGCAAGTGCACTCATTATAGTGCCTCAGGGGACGGGCTGCCTGTGTACACACAGTCACTTCTAAACATACCAGGAATGGTGCTTCTTTGAAGAACCCAGTGTCCATTACGGCCTTTTGTGGGGGCCATTCCACCAGCACTGCCATCTCTGATGATGAAAAACTAAAGAAAAAATAGTGGAATGCTCCTTCTAAAAGGTTACTAATCCCTTCTCGAATTTGGGACAAAGATACTCAAAAGAGCTGTGTATTACTGGAATGCACTGTGTGTGACCATGGAAAGAAATATTCAAGGCCTGTAGATAGACAACTTTGACGTGTATTGAATCATCAGGGGAGATCGTTAAAAACACAGGTCTCTAGGCCTTATCCCAGATTCACTGACTGGGATATCCCAGGGCAGGGGCAAGGAATTTATATTTTTAACATGTTCCTTGGATTTGCTTATGCAATCAGCCTAGCACTGGTTCTCAAACTGGCTTTTGGAAGCCACTGAACTAGATGAGCCTCTGATTTGAAAGAAGATGCAACCTCAGGAGTGGGTAGGAAGTTCCAAGTCTATCCTACTCCCATGCATCTGGTCAGTAGTCATGGTGAGGAACTACAATGTGGCCCGGGTTTTATTCACTGCAGAAGAACCACAATGATCTCCATCACATGGACTGACCAGAAGAATGGAGTCTCATCCTGATCTTCTGATGATGAGGGATACAAAGGATGAAAGAAGCTCTATAGAACATTGGGTCTCAAAATGTGGACCAGCAGCGTTAGCACTGATGAAGAAACTGTGAGAAATGCAAATTCGTGTACCCTCCCAGACCAAGTGAATTTGAATCTCCAGGGGGGAGCCTAATAATCTGAATGTGAGTAAGTGTTCCAAGTGATTCTAATGACCACTCACGTTCAAGAAGCAATGCTATAGAGCACATAGAAGATCCCCTTAACCTGCTACCCCTGGTGGTTACTGTCTGAAGGTCTTAATATAATCTCTGGTTCTTCCTCCTGTTTTAAGACTCTGAGGTATTGGGGTGCCTGGGTGGCTCAGTCAGTTAAACGTCTGCCTTCAGCTCAGGTCATGATCCTGAAGACCCAGGATCAAGCCCCGAGTCAGGCTCCCCGCTCAGTGGGGAGTCTGCTTCTCCCTCTGACACTCCTCCTCCCTCTCGTGCTCTCTCTCTCTCTCTCTCACGGTCTCTCTCTCAAATAAATAAATAAAGTCTTTATTTTAAAATGGGGCGGGGCACCTGGGTGGCTCAGTTGTTAAGCCTCTGCCTTGGCTCAGGTCATGATCCCAGGGTCCTGGTATTGAGCCCCACATCAGGCTCCTTGCTCAGCAGGAAGCCTGCTTCTCCTTCTCCCACTCCCCCTGCTTGTATTCCCTCTCTCACTGTGTCTCTCTCTGTCAAATAAATAAATAAAATCTTTAAAATAAAAAAAAAAAACAACTCTGTGGTATTTTAAGAGCTTCTGTGGCTAGATTTACACCCATGCTCTGGAGGAAGTCACACACACACTTTCCATAGCTGAGCATACCACGCTCAGAGCTACACCTACCTAAAAAACCACTACTGAGAGAGTTTAGTCGCGGGAAGCTAAATCCTGGGATACCATGGGTATCCAGGTTTTGGTAGACTCCATACCCATAGCTGTGTAGCCAGTGAATCAAGGAAGGATATGGACACATTATGAGAGGCTCCTCGGATAATTCTATAGCAGAAATTCCCAATCGATAAAATTCTACGTCATGAAAACTACCTAGGCAAAAGGACATCACTTCCTTTCATTGGCATACTGTCTTATTCCATTTAGCCAAAAGTCTATATTTTAGACATCAATTTCTTGGTCTGGAATAAAGCAATGATACAAACAGCGACAATGTGCTATGATGAGTCCAATATCACTGGGATGGCCTTCTTGCCCTATCAGAAATACAATGTAGCAACCAAGAGGGTCCATCTTCTTCTACCTTTCTACCTCCTCCACCGCCCTCCAAAAACAAAACAAAACAAAACAGAACAAAACAAAACCAAACCCAGTCATCTACCAGTGAGAAAAATGAGGCCAGGATATTAGGCTGTTGTTTAAAGTTCCACAGTACTATGTGGTCAAGGATAAACTAGAGTTCTGGCAACGTCAAGTCCAGTGTTACAACCACTGGTTTTCTCACATTAATATCACAGGTTATCTTTTACTTTTCAAAGCATTACCTCATTGGAACTCTGTTATCAGTGACAGATCTAAGCAAGGTTTGATCTCTCACAAGAGAAGGTCTAAGTGCAGAGGAGAGATTAGATCTACGGCCGAGGAGTTGGGACTGAGCTAGAGCCGGTCCAGACTGGTCCAGGTTCAAAGAAAATGTGCAGACTTTTCTCCCAAAAGTAAGTCATCGCTTGAAGGGCTTTAGATATACGCAGTACAGCAATAGTCTTTGAGGGTAGGGGTTTTTTATAACAGGCTTATTGTCATCCAAGCGGAGACACCAGACTGACCTTCAGAGCATAGAGATGCTACAAATATTTGAGAACCCACACCCACTGTCCATACAGTCAGGATCTCATGAGCTCTGTGCAATGCTATTAAACACTTCATAGAACTGTGATCAAAGCAATACATCCCCTTGCCTCCAAGTCCCTTTTTTAACACTAGAATAAAGTTTCTGTGACATTTGGCACACTGTCAACAATCATCTAAAACTGACCTCTCGATCTTGTATTAGGACAAATAAGCATATTTGGTTGGTACCATTTGTACTTCTTCTGGGTAAGTCAGTGGTGCATTATTTAATCCTCACTTCCCCTCCTGGGTGGCTCAGTCAGTTAAGTGACTGCCTTCGGCTCAGGTCATGGTCCCAGGGTCCTGGGATCGAGCCCTGCATCGGGCTCCTTGCTCAGTGGGGCGTCTGCTTCTCCCTCTACCTGCCACTCCCCCTGCTTCTGCCCTCTCTCCGGCAAATAAATAAATAAAATATTTAAAAAATGATAATCCACACTTCCCCAAGTTTTGGACCAGGTTTACTAGTTAAATACATTCATACAAAATATATGCTGTAAAAAAGAATGATATCTCATCTGAGAGAACACGGCTTTTTTCCCCTCTTTTTTGCTAAACAGAAACTCACTATATTATCCTTTTCACTGTGTGCCATGTAAATTCACTAATTTCATACACACGCACACATATATATCTTCTCTAACAGTCTGTTTCCAGGAATTAGGTATATTGACAAGTACATAGGTGTTTATACACATGATCATAAACCTATATGTATATAAATTAAATTGTATCTTTTTCAAATCAGTCACCAAGTCGTACACAAGTCATTTGTGGATGAACTGCATATTTCTGCCAGTAGCCACACCTACACACCCATACACAAATTTATAGAGTTCTTCAGATGTGCGTATTTAACGTTAAGTAGGATAGTCCCTTTTCCACATCATTTCCCTATCTCTAGCATACAGGCCCCTCTTCTTTATCAATACTGCCATCACTGTCATTATCTTCATTATCACAAGTACCTTTCAGTGGGCATTTGCAATGTTCCAATCCTCACTTAATCTTCACAGCAAATGAATGAAATAACTACTATTACCAATTCCATTTTACAGATAAGAAAACATAGACTCAAAGAAATTCAGTAACTTGTCAAAGGTCACATAGTTAGGAAGTGGCAGGGTGTGCTATCCTCCAAAGCCCAGGCTCACATCCTCTAGCCTCTCCCTTAACCTGCTCAGAGGACAAGCGAATGTGAAAAGTGAAGCTAGATGCTGGATAAGCCCTCACTGCCCCGGAAACAAGCTCCAAGAGTGAGGTCTTGTATATTTGCATCCATGTTCCAAGGTCATGGCGGGTGACAGCCCATTTAAAAGTATGAACCAAGAAACAAGCAGGTGCATATTTTACACAAACAGGTATATCCATTATCTAGAGATAGGATCATTATTGTTCCCTGTGGATGTAAATTTCAAATTAAATATGATTTTGAAACAGAAGCATCTGTGGAATTTTAAAGACCTTTCTGAGCCAAGGGATCATTCAAGATGCCATGCCTTTAGTCCTTTCCCCTGGGCCTGGAATGCCCTTTCCCTTCATTTTTACTAACCCTCCTTCCCATTCTTCTTTGTCAAGGCAAACTCCTACTCAACCTCCACAACCCAGTGAAAAAGGAATCTCCTTGGCAAAGCTTTCTCCAGTTTCCATTAACAGAGTTAGTGTACTCTGCTTTCTTCAGTGTTCTTCAGCAGTTTGCCTTAGCCTCTGTTTTATTTACTTTTCTGTTTTGCAATTTATCTGTTGACTGATTTCTCTGTACTGCTTGACTGTGAACTTTTCCAAGGCAGGGGCTGTGTCATTTCTGATTCCCGAACCCTGGCTCTGAGTAAACACTCAAATGTTAGTGGCATGGACAAATTGGCAGCAAGATCCTTTAGACATATTCGTAGGACCCGATGAGAATATAACCTGCTTTGAAGAAACTGTCCATGAAGGAGACCCCTTGCCCCCGATAACCTGTTCTAGTAGCCACAGAGCCCTGGGCTCCCCCACTCCCCTCTGCCTGCTCCATGAGCACTGGGTATCATGGTATCATGGCCAGTGTCGTCTGTGTATGTGTGTGGTCCTCCTCAGAGATTCTCCTTACATGTCTGAGACATGGGCCACATACTGCTGATGAAAACAGTACTCCATCTCAAACCTGCCCTATTTCAAAGGGGAAGTGGGGGTTCTGGAGGGAGTGGGCTGCCCCTTGCCCAGGCTGTTCAGATGACTTGGAACATTACAGTTAAAAATGAAGTAATAGGTAGCCATGGAACAGTAACACCCAGTACCTTGTGAACCAATTTTCTGTCATCATTTCTTTTTTCTCTTGACATAACACTTTGAAAATGGAATTAAAATATACTAACAGTCAAAATACATATATTAGATACTAAGAGTCAAAAGATATTTTCTTCTGGGGACTACCTTCCAGGAGTTTAATTTAGGTTATCCCACCGAGAAATCTGCATCATGGTTTCAAATGAGATGGAAAAAAAAAAAAGAAAAAGAGGAAGAAGAAAAAGCCGCCTTTGCCTAGTTCTGTTTTCCACTACAGCCTTGCAAAACTTGCTTTCCAAGAGCCATCCACAAAGTAAATCTTTTTGCACATGCAATTTACCTTTTTTTCACCTCTGATCAGGTTGGGGGAGGGGGAAGCTGAAGACCCAGAAATGTGGGGAGGGTGAGGGGCCAGAGGTGGGGTGAGGGGCCAGCAGTGAGACCTGCTAATTACTGATCTCTTTTACTCTCCTGCTGTGCTTAACTGTCTGGACACGTTAAAGTGAAATTTTTCTGTGATTTTTCAAGTGACTAGTTCACGGCCCACTAGCATGGAGGGAAGCAGAAGAGATGAAATGCTTTCGTTTACATGCAACATTTACTAACCGTGTGGGTTTCCGACATTAAAGAGAGGACAGTGACCCAGGCCACCTTTTTCACACTCAAAAGAGCACTGAAAAAACAAGTCTTCATCGGCTTACCTCAGCCTTCCCTGGTCCTGAACACCCTTCCCCCGGGGTAGGAGCAGAAAGGGAAAAACAGAGGGGATTTTATGCTCCTTTCTCTTCAACTTTTCAGGCGGTATAAGCAGCATTTAGCAAATTCAGCCCCAAATGGCTCCAAATGCTCAGAGCTGCAGGGGCTCCTTCTTTGTTATCCTCCCTCTATTTACACAGGATTTACGCAGGCTCTCCACTGAAGAGACCTAAAGCACTTCCATTCTCACTGGCTCTGCCCCGATTGTGGCCTCTGGTGGCTTCACCCAGGCCGGCCATGGGGGATTTCTGTAACCTGGAGAAGGCCGCAACACTTAGCTCCCTAACTGGGTGATCCGAGCCAACGTGGCCGTGCGGGCCATTGCAAAGCGGGGGCCTATGAAGATGGGCTCACCTTCCAGCAGAGAACCAAAAACCCAGCCGAGGCTGGGCGAATGTGTGTCCAGAGACAAATAACATGCACTTTAATATATGCATCTATATGATATAAGGCAAAGTGGTGGGTGAAAAAAAAAAAATTCAGACTGCAGCTTGGATGAAAACCACTTCACCCACTGGTTGGAAAAATAAAGTGTAAAAACAGACAGATGGACACATATGTAAATGTGGCTGTGTTTTAGGCTTTAGCTGGCAACGTGAGTGCCGTAGTATAGTTTTACACGCCTGTATTTTCCATATCATGTTGAATCCTGTTAACTGTTGAACAGAAACATCCTCATACTGGTCCTTGACCAAATCGGTCCCCTCAATTTACCCGTCAGGAGCCATAAAATGGCTTTGTTTAGTGACTGGAACCCTCTAATCCTTTAGAGCATGAGTGAACGAAAGCTTCCAGTACTCTTCGCCCAGGCTTCACTTAAGTTGGTTTCTCTCATTTGAGATACGGAACTTCACTTGAGAATTTTAAAATAGTTCAAGAAAGGACATCTAGTCTCACTTGCCACAGAATTCTCCAAAGGATATTGACTGAACCCAGTAGAAGAGTGTATGCCTTTGCCATTCAGCGGATTGCTAAATCTCCATGGTAGAGCACAAAAGAGTTGTACTTTTTTACTCAGTTACCTGATGAGCACATAGAAAGGTACAGAGTTGGTTCTGAAGGAATTCACAGTACATCATAATAAAGCCCTTCTGGGCACTCTAATGATTCATTTTTATTGATCTCTCAAAGGCCCTTTCCCACAGTTAACACTCAGATTTTATTAAGGTAGAAAGCAGGGACAAATGTCCACTCAAGTCCCAGCTCTCAAATTTGACTCTGCTTGCACTATATACTCCCTACAGCTAAAGCTTTTTTAATGTTCTGTTCACCTCCCTGGAGTGGCATTTCAGCTAACAGAGTTCACAATCTTTCAGCCCTAAACACAGAAGGCTGCTATCTTCAAGTCATCCTAGGAATGTGCCAGATACCATCATCTCCCTCCTGCTATACAAAGAACCAGAAAGAGAGAGACCAAGAGAAGACCAAGCTGATCATGTTACCAAGAGCCCAGAATGCCCCTCTCAGAAGGTTAATCTTTGAACCAGTAAATGTTATAATTAGGAGCCTTGAAGTTGGGCTGAGGCTGGCCATTGAAAGAAAGACCCTAAAAGAGAAAGTATGAATGGAACACATTTCTTTCACCTAATGGTTGACACAAGGGTCATGATTTTTATGGGAAATGATACAAAAATGAGTTGTTATGATATAGGAGTCCCTTTCCCACATCTCCTACAAAAGAAAAAGGGTGGTTGGGGAGAGATGTCTTCCCAATTTCACTTAGCTATGTTTCAGTACAAATTGTGAAAATTATGCAAATAACTATTTTGGCACCTTTGCTAGAGGAAAACATTATTAAATTATGCTCTAAGTATTTTGTCTGCTTTAGTAATTACTCTCATGTAACTGTAAATATAAATAGCTGTTATTCTGTTTAAATTTTTAATCATGCAAAATATTGTCACACAAAATGTCCTTCTGTTGCAGTCTAACTGGGATTTTCTTTTTTAAAATATCCATATTTAACTGAAGTGGACTATTTTTAGCATTGTAAAGTGTTCTAGTAAAGATAGCTGGCTAACATCTCTGAATCAACAGGTCTTTCAAGGAAAGATATGGCCTTTATATTTGCAAAAAGAATTTCCTACAGAAGGCCTCTTATGTAAAATATACTTTTAACATTTTACACTAAACTAGAATATAATCAGTCTGCTTCCAAGGATGTATTAACTACATCAAGCCTATATTTTCAACAGATGCCGCTAATATTCTCGTTTTATTAACAATAGGATTTTATATCTAATTGTCTCTTTTAGCATACTTCAATACGAGATGAAACTTTTAAGTATCAACCAGTAACAAAATTTGTTGGGGGGAATAACAGAAAAGCATAGTTCTACATGGCAGGGTTATTTATCCAATTTTTAGGATTCTTACCCTGTTATCTTATTTGCTATCTAAAACAAAAATAGGGACAATACGTTTTTATAATGTCAAACACTTTATCAGTTTGAATTCTTAATATGCTATCTCCTTGTGAATTTATAACAGCAGATATGATTTTCAAATAGCAGGACAACAAAAACAAAAAGGCTGATTATTTCTCCCACTTTCTTGGTTGTTGTAAATTGAAAACAATAGACTGTTCTAATAAAAGTGCAACTTTGCAACTGACACTGTTTTTTTTTTTTTTTAAAGATTTTATTTATTTATTTGAGAGAGAGAATGAGAGAGAGCACATGAGAGGGGGGAGGGTCAGAGGGAGAAGCAGATTCCCTGCCGAGCAGGGAGCCCGATGCGGGACTCGATCCAGGGACTCCAGGGTCATGACCTGAGCCGAAGGCAGTCGCTTAACCAACTGAGCCACCCAGGCGCCCCGCAACTGACATTGTTAATGCAAAAAGAAATTCTTTAATCTTAAGAGAAAAGATAGCCATCTTTATAATAACAACAGCAATAATAAAAATAACACTCACTAAGACAACTAGATTCAGATATCTATCAACACTCCCTGTGGGATAGTTTTAGGAAGCTAGTCATAGCTATGTATACTCAATAGCAGTACCTATGAAGTTGATAACTGGTTTTAGGTGAATACTTTTTAAACTATTAGCACATCAGAATTGGAGAATATTTGTTAATGATTTAAAAATTTTATTTTGTAGTTTTTCAAAGAATATTTTCACACAACAGTCTCCTAATGTAACTTTGGATTTTTGCTTAAGAAGTTTATAAACTAAGTTACTAATACTTAAAAAGTAGCTACTGTGCACTTAGGCATTCCCACTTACTTTGATTGTTTTAAATAAATCTACTACTATGATTTGAGAAGAAGCAGGTGTTTTTTGGTAACGTAATGCAAAGATCTACAATATATATGTAATAGCCCTAAGGAAAATAAATAATATGACTGCTTAATAAAAATAATCTAAAATAGCGTGAGTTGATTATTTTTCATACAGCCCACATATTAAAGAACTGCAGACACAGGGCCCTTTAAAAGTGTACTTTGAATGGAGAATGACTGCTACTGGGTATGGGGTTTCTTTAGGAGTGATGAAAATGTTCTAAAATTGGTCATGGTGATGGCTAAACTACTCTATGAATATACTAAAAAATATCAAATTGTACACTTTAAATAGGTGAATTATGTAGTATGTGAATTATATCTCAATAAAGCTATTATATTTTTTTAAAAGAACACATTTTGCCCTCCTTCTAAAAAAAAAGCATGCTGGAAGAAATATAAAATCCTAGTAACAGAGATTTGAAGGTGTACATAATCCTTTCTGAACTGCCTCAAAACAATGTGATTTCTTCTTTTTTTTTTTTTTTAAGATTTACTTATTTGTTTTAGAGAGAGCACAGGAGGTGGGGGGAAGGGCAGAGTGAGAAGGAGAGAGAGAATCCAAGCAGACTCCACGCTGAGCACAGAGCCAGCACATGACTTGATCCCATGACCCTGAGATTGTGACCTGAGCCGAAATCAAGAGTTGGATGCTTCACCAACTGCACTATCCAGGCACCCCAAAACAATGTGAATTCAAGGCTGCTTACTAATGTCATCTCAGCACCTTGTATATGGACAAATGTATGTACTCAAAAACACTTGGGGTGAATTTTATACTGTTTACGTTTCAAAGATAGGCTTTAATGGGAACTAGATTGATCTTAATCCTGAAATTAACCCTTTTCTACTCTCAATTCCACTGCATTTTAGCAGAACCCTAGTCCAAATTATTTACCTCTTTCAAGGTTTACTTTTCTTTTTTTAAGATTTTATTTATTTATCTGTCAGAGAGAGAGAGAGCACAAGCAGGGGGAGTGGCAGGTAGAGGAAGAGGGAGAAGCAGGCTCCCCTCAGAGCAGGGAGCCCAATGTGGGACTCAACCCCAGGACCCTGGGATCATGACCTGAGCCGAAGGCAGTCACTTAGCCAACTGAGCCACCCAGGCGCCCCTTTCAAGGTTTACTTTAACTACCAGAATAACTCCAGAAGACACACACACACACACACACACACACACACACACACACCACTCCTACATTTCTTCTACATAAGCTTCTTCAAGTCAGGAACCATCTTTTAGTTTTTTCATATCATTCTTAGAACTCTGTACAATTTTTGGAGTATGGTATGTGCCTAACCCTTTACTGAATGAATCAATGGATGTCTCTCCAATTCTTTGAAATATGCTATATTCTTTGTAAGTCTACATCTAAAACTTGGAAATAGAAACTTCTAGAATGTTGGTCTCTAAGAGTTGGGAACTGCCCATAGAGTCGATGTTTCATAAATTTCTTTTTAAAAATTTTTTTAATTTCTTTTTTTTATTTTTAAGTAATCTCTGTACCCAACGTGGGGCTCAAACTCATGACCCTGAGATCAAGAGTCACATGCTCTACAGAGTGAGCCAGCCAGGTGCCCCGATGTTTCATAAATTTCACTAACTTGTAAGAAAAGCTGCCTGGAAGAAGCAACTTTATTAAAACAGACAATTAACAAAAGAGGCAACCTACATTTGGAAAAGTACCCTACAGACTTACTTCAGCTTTCCTTTTCTAAATTTCTGACTTTATTCTATTTCTTTGGGTAGCTGTGCTATTTTGTTTGTACTTTGGGAGCTCACTTCTGACATATTCCTTGTCCCTCTCCTCTGTCCTTCCGCCCCTCCCTGTATAACTACAGAGGCACATATCCTTGGAGAAAAATGGTAATATGATGAAAGAAGCATGAGCTGTGGAATAACAACACAGATCTTGTACTGAATTTCCAGATGTAATTTCTTACTGGTTGAGTGTGACCTTGGTCACGAGATTAACCTTCTGAACCTCAGTTTCCTCAGCAATAAAATGGGTAGAAGTATACATACTCAATGGGTTGTGAAAATTAAGTGAAATAATGAATAATAGTTATTAATTATTAACTCCCTACCTTGTACCATGAGCTTTACTCTTATTGACAGGCTTAGAAACTTTATAGATGACTATCTAGTCTCACATAGTACCTCGTCTATCAAAGGTGCATCAACAAAGGTTAGGTATTTTTTAAAATGAATATGAAAGGACAAACAAAATGTGGTATATCCATACACTGAAATAATACTCAGCAATAAAAAAGAACAAACTACTGATACATGCAACATGTTAAGCATATTACAAGTCATTAAACTAAATGGAAGAAGCTGAATAAAAAACCACATACTGTTTGATTCCAAATGTATTAAATTCTAGAAAATGCAAACTAATAGACTGAAAGCAGATAAGTGGTGGCCTGAGGACAGGTACAGAGGGACGGATGGACGAAAAGGGTGTACAAGTGAACTTTTGGGTTGGGATGGAAATGTACAGTGTTTTGATTTTAACAAGTGCTGGTCTCAGTACATACAACTGTCAAAACTTGTTAAATTGTATACTTTAAATGGGTGAAGTTTTTATATGAACATTATACCTCAATAAAGTTGATAAAAATGTTAGGCAGATTATAGTTGAATCTCCATAAACCTGTTATTTGGCATAGAACAGATTTTAGTGGAAAGCACAGCATGCAAAACAGAGAGGTGGGAGTGGGGCTCCTCCCAGTTATTGCAATGAGATTCTGAAAGGATGAAACAATTTGGGATAGCATTTGAAAGATGCATTTGAGAGAAACCCAACATGATATTTATAAACCTGTAGATGTATACTATTTTTTTTTTAACTTCATTAAGATGTAAAGTGGATGGTCAGAATTTTAGATTTTATTCAAAAACATTTTTCTCCATTGGCCAATCCCATTATGGGAAATACTGTTAAAGAACTATTCAAATTGCAAAAAAAAAAAAAGGAGTACCAGTAATAATCCAAAAGGTAATAGAAATAATTCTTAATAAGCTATTTTTAAAAACTCTTTTGGGGAATTCAGTATTAACCCATTCCTCCTCATTGTAAGAAGATCTCACACTGGAGATCTTAGTCAATGTCAGAGGAAAATGACACCTCACATGAAAGACTCTGAGCACCCTTAAGATTAAAAATGAGTGGGAAATACAGAATTAATATTAACCCTTGACAGGCAGCTCCATGCCTTCAGATAATCCCTGCATCCCTCCTATGAGTAGAGAAGGGACCCAACATCTGTGAAACACCTAGTATCTACCAGGTACAATGGGTATCATCTCATCTGCACGACAGTTCAAAGTTCATTATTTTAATTATTATTTAATATATTCCGAAGTGATGCCAGACAGGCTAAGAAACTTGCCTAAAGTTACATGTCAGTAACGGAGCCGGATCTTCAACTCAAGTATATGAACTACACTTTCATAGCCTCTATTCCCATATGCAGTGGAAGTCATTTTTCTAAAAAGTAGAATGCGGTGGGGGTGGGGGCGCCTGGCTGGCTCAGTCAGAGGAGTATATGGCCCTTGACCTTGGGGTCATGGGTTCAAGCCCCACGTAGGGTACAGAGATTACTTAAATAAACTTTAGAATGAATGAAGGAATGAATGAATGAATGAAGAATGTGGGGGAAACGATGTCTTATGGCTTGGCCCCCGGATAAGTGGTACTTACTAATGCCTGACCATGGCCAAGTGACTCATCTGAATTTTGAGATGTGTGATATTTGGCTCATATCAGATAATCAATAAGAGTTAGTTTTGTTTCATTCTTACTTTTTCCTTCCTTCTTTCATTTCTTTTTTTTTTTTTAAGATTTTATTTATTTATTTGAGAGAGAGAGAGAATGAGAGACAGAGAGCATGAGAGGGAAGAGGGTCAGAGGGAGAAGCAGACTCCCTGCCGAGCAGGGAGCCCGATGCGGGACTCGATCCCGGGACTCCAGGATCATGACCTGAGCTGAAGGCAGTCGCCTAACCAACTGAGCCACCCAGGCGCCCATTTCTTTCATTTCTTTTTAACGACTCATTCACATGAAAATAAAACACGAAAGTAGAGCCACCAGTGGCTGAAAACACATGTGCTCAAGAAAAATAATTTCTCCCTTAGTCTTCCAGAACTCATATTTCAAAGTGACACAAAAGCAAAAGGCCCCAGTTGCCACTACATGGGAAATATTACCACACCCGACTGGCATCATCGAATCCTAGAAAGACAAGGAGCTGAAGGTCACATGACTATTAGTTTGCCACTGCACACCCCCATGCTCTGTCAGAAAGACAGACAACTCAACTCGAGGGGCAAGTGTGAACTTTATTATTTTAACTGATAAGACAGAGTGGTAAAGGTCACTGTTTAAGAGGAAAAGTTGTTCAACCATTTCCCAGGAGGAAAAGGAAAGGGTTTGCTCTCTTGGTAGGTTTATTCGTGTACCTGTGCAAGCCAGCCTATGAGAGAACTGACATCTTTGCTGTAAGATCAGATCTCAGAGCCACCAATCAAATAGCAGCCCAACCTTAATATGCTGATGCAGCGAATTTCCGGATCTTGATCACACCAGGCTAGGGAGTCATTCTTCTCAGTGATAAAGTCGGTAAATGCACTCTTGAGAAGATAACAAATTAAAAACCAGCTGACTCGACACCATTTGAGTGAGGAATTCACTGCTGACCCAGTACAACACAATTTCTATCACCAGTCAGTAATCACTGACCAACTTCGTTTCATAATTGTAAAACTATTCCTAACAGAGGGTCTTAGCACAGCTAAATGGGAACCGTCCGATTTACATCATGCAGATCTACTGAAATTGGTAATGACTTCCTCAACTATTTATATCCTGAGTCTCACTTTATGTGAAAATTCAAAGATTCTAAAGCAAATCAGAAATTCCCCAAAGTGCTGTATTATTTAAACAGCCAGAAATATGAAAAGAATTACATAACTTATAGGATTACTCCATTTTGAAAATATATGTTATATCTATATAAGTCCTGCTAAAATACCTAGTTTTTCTATAGTTAATGTATTATTCTGGCAGAAAGTAAAACTGACATCCTCTATGCAGCAACCACAAAATATTTTTAAAAATGCCTACTAGTGGTTGTGAGACTTGAGGCATAGACTTAGAAATGTGTGATCTTGGATAAAAATATCTTATATTTACATTGTGATATTTCGGCTTTCAAATAATTTCTTCTAACTTTTGATCGCCACAACAGAATACCAGGGGCATATACTATCATTCCCATTTAACAGATAAAGCAAGTATGGTTAACATTTTGCTAATTCCTTGCCTTGCCTGAAATACTTTCCATTACTTAAATTCTGTGAATATTAGGTTGAACCACCTGAAATTGCTAATATTTGGCCATTTTTAACCTACCAAAACGGCAATTTCATAAAGCAATATTCCCAGCTTTACTATCAATCATAACACAGTTGTTTATTTCGTTTTTCCTATTTTTCAATGTTTTTAGCAATAATGTCTCGCCTCACTCTTACAAATCACTTCAATTATTTTCTCTTCTCATATCCAGTAGATAAACAGATAATGTGGAGATAAATACTAACAATGGAAGCCCTAGCATATGAGAGGCCAATGAAGTTACTACACATTAAAACTTACCAACAGTTAGGAGATGGGAGACTTTCCTGTGTTTTTAAATAGGGATGTGACCAAAACCTTGTTTGTACTATTCAGAAAAAGGAACTATTCTTGTCCATTCTAATTTCAAACTTCAACAATAGTAGATAGCATTGAGAAATGATTAGAGTATATTCTATATATAGATGGTGAAGAAATTTTCACTCAGTGTTTCCTATAATAACAACAGCAACGTTAATAAAACACAATATTTATTGAGCACATCCGTCCTCTCTTTCAGACAGTCTGCTAAGCACTTCACATGAATGACCTCATTTAATTCTCCCCATCCTCTTAGAGTGGATTTTCCTTTTACATATGAAGAAACTGAGGCTTAGAGAGGTTGAACAATTTTCCCAGGGTCATAGGAGTAATAAGGGGCAGAGACAGAGCTCACACCCACCCCCTTAAAACACTACAGGAGACTGCTTCCCACAACAACCATCTCTGAGACTTCAGAGCCCACCTATCCAAAATTTTCTATCCTCCTAAAACTTCATAACATTCCTATACCCTACTGAATCATTGGGTTAGTTCAAATGTCTGAGGTTTCTCAAGCTCAGATAAGAGGAAATTTACATTTTACCGTGACCGTAAGTGTAATGAGGACAGGCACTAGGGCCATCCTATCACCCTGTACTCCCTAGGCATACAACAGGCGCCCGACTCGGAACAGGCACCGAAGAAATGTTTATTACGAGAATCCTAGATAATAATCCTTCTCCGTGTTTTTTTCCCACTCCCAGAGCCTTACCGTGACTGGTGTTCCTTGTGAAAAAGTAGAGAGCTCTTAAACAATCCCAACTCTAGACATGATTTGACTTTGGAAACCTTCCACCAGTGGCAAGGCCTTCCCCACCTTCGACTTTCTGCAAGTGCTAAAATTGATTCATCTCACTGACAAAAATGTAATAAAAGGACCCCAACCACAGAGGTGGAGAAACCACTCCTTCCCCTCGAACAAATGCTGTTTTTTTCTGATGCCCATGATTGCTTTTCTTGTCTCGCCAAGGTTCACTAAGTACTGAAAGCTCAGGCCCAGTGAGGATGGGTCAGGTTTGTCATGCACCAACTCTACCCCTTTTGTTACCAAGACATCAGTTCCCAATCCTGCTAGATCAACAAATAATAATAATAATAATAATAATAAATAATTAGTAAATAAATAAAAGAATAATAATAATCAGTCCCAGCGGTTATTTGGGTGCTGCAGAAGTCTTAGAAACATGATTATCTCCCGTAATGATTTGCTAGCTTTTCCATACTCCAACCAGCACATTGGGACTTCTAAATTACATACCATAATTGACATAAAATATCTGTCCCATCAGTGAATATCTTTATTAGCATCAAAATCACTCACAACTAGTGTTCCTCAATGTTATTAAACATAACTTGTTCTAGGTGTTGCTTTACTAATTAGTCAGGATGAGCCCGAGGAAGAAAATCTGGGTCATGTTAAATTAATTGGAATGAGCATGAAAATTAGCAGAGCAAACTGCATCAATTTTCTATAGAGAGTCTTTCTTCATGTTGAGAATAAAAATGGATATTATGAGGCATTAACCAAACTGCCTTCTGTGACTGCCAAGAGGTGTGTTACAGTAGCCCAAAATATCATGCTCGCAGATTTTCAGAAGTTAATGAGACATTTCCAGGAATGGTAAATACATGGTGTTAAAATGGGTGTGCCTCTGATGGGAAAATGCCAAGTCATTTCATGTTTATTCAGGCATAACAAGCTCTTCAAAATGAGCATAATTTAAGAGGTGAATAGTGCAAAGAGGGCTAACATTCAACTAATTTTCCTTCAGAAAGAAAAGATTAAATTGAACAAAAAAAATGAATTAAGAGGTTTACAAATCAACAAGTCAGCCACCAGGACAGCAGCCTCTGCTCAGCACCAGCGCGGCACGGCAGCGCCCGCCGCGGCCGCCACCAAGTTTTCGAGAAATGTCCCGAAGGCAAGGAACAAAGCGAGCAGAACTGATTACTGCCCCGCTCACCGCCTCGCCGTCTCAACTCTGTTTGGCTTCCTAATGAGCTCACTAAAAACCTAATTCATCTCCCATAACCCTCCTCAGCCCTCCTTGAAATCCACCATTATGGAAATTATAGATGAAACATTTCCAGGCTGGGTTCAAACCGGAGTGTCTTCAACAGGCCGGGGCCCTGACCCCCACCTGGGACACAATGGAGCGGGTTCGGCTCGGAACCGCTCCGGCGGCAGCGACGAGAATAAAGAGGCCGGGCAAGGTTAAGACTCTTTCTCAGGGCGACAATGATTTCCGCCTTGGCGCGCTCCCTCCCAGGAATGTGGGAATTTCGTGGGTTCCACAGTACATAAAATACAGATCGTAATGCGGGAGAGGAGAAATGAGTTGTACTCGTGACAAATAGCTGAACTAGGTTAATGTGAATTCCCAGCCTGTTCATGAGGAAACTCCCCGGGTTCCTCATTACATAGACTCAAATCCTCGCGGCACCTAGCCTGTAACTGGAAGATTACGGAATTGATGGATCCTTGGTTTAAAATGCAGCTGTTTTATTCTGCTTTAGTAATTAATTCTTTTTCCAATACTCTATTGATTAAGCGTAGACCCTGATAAAGTTCAAACTGAGGAGAATCTCTCGTGGCGTCCTTGGTTGCTCAGGAGAGTCAATGAAAACTTCCTACAATTCCACCTGCCTCCGCAGAGGGCTGATCCAATGAACAGAACAGTTTTTTTCTCATAAATTAGTCAGGCCATGTGGAGCTGTATTAGCTGATCGCTGCTTTTGTCTCTCTCCTTGCCGACCGGCTTTTCAGTTTTGCGGGCCTTTGTGCTGTCACACACACACAGTGGGAATGCAGCTGCCCGCGGAGCCCAACCCAAGGTAAAGAACAATTCAGATGAACTACATTTCCCCCCCCATGTTAAACAGCTGCAACTCCCTGAGCAGTAGAGGCCTCAGTGGGGCCTCCTGGGACCCAACGAGCTGCGAAACCAGTGCTAAAGCATGCAGACATATTGTGGAACTGGGGCGGGGGCGGATAAAGTAACCTGTTTACTTCAAGGCTTTGCCGGGGCTTTTTCGTCCCACCGCCGCGCCCCTCCACCCCCCCCCATAAAATCTGTGCCACCCTATTTCCAGCAACGCTAAGCTCCCTATTTCGTTTTCATAGAGGACATCAAGGAATGTCAGAGTAATGGAGAGGCCAAGGCCTATACCCTGAGCTGTGGGTCAGGTGGCATCAGGGGGTTTGGGAACGCCTATTAACCCAACGGGCGTGGAGTGTAACCATATATAAATGGCCACTACAGACACAATGGTATTTAGTAATAAGAGGAATCACCAACACGGTGCTCCTTTTCAAAGGGTCACATGTACCGGGATCAATGTTGGGGAGTAGAACAAGCGTGGTAACAGAAAGTTTCTCCGATTACAGCCCCGCACAATGGATTTTTGTTTCTACGAAGATCACTGCTACCGAGAATGCTTTTAGAGCAATGGACTTATTCTCTACCTGCCCCGCGCCCCCTGCACCCACGCCAAGGTGCACAGGCTTCCTAACCTGCAGGAAAAGAGGTCCAAGACACAAGTTCCAGAGCAGGAGCTGCTGGGAAGAACAGAGTTTTGATTTCTCGAGACATTTGCAATATCCATTTAGAGGGAAAACTCCCATTGTTTGTTGTTCTTAACTCCATTTCAGATGGTGTGAGTAATAGTAAAGGTCTGGAACAATTTCAGGAGGATCCTTCAAGGTTTTTTCATCTAGTACCAAATTCAAAACTCAAACTAAGCTGGGATCCTGTGAGCAGAGTGGGCTGGGACTGTTTTCCATGTTCTCTCTCTCTCTCTCTCTCTCTCTCTCTCTCTCTCTCTCTCTCTCTC